>NW_022475673.1:0-20557 GCF_009193585.1 Aspergillus caelatus
TTTTTTTCTAGAGCATGCGGGCTGATTTCATTCACTTTTATGTTGACTTAGACGGGATTCTCACGGTTGCAGACGATCTCTTAAAAAATGACGGGAAGCACTTTATCGATATGATGGAGCAACTAGCCGAACGTCGAATGCAACGAGAGGAAGATACGCAGTACGGAATAGCCGCAGCACATCAGTCCCTCCATAGCGGTCATAATCATGGCCCTTATGACGACGAGGATTATGATGACGAAGAGGACGACGACTACGATAGTCAAGAGGAAGAAGACTATGAGGAGGACGAGATGGTCTGTCCTGGAGTCAACTATTTCCCCGACAACGTGTTACAGTGCAGGCTGACACATTGTTCTCAGGATGCTATGACGGAGGAGCAACGGATGGAGGAAGGCCGGCGAATGTTCCAGATTTTTGCAGCTCGAATGTTCGAACAGCGCGTATTAACTGCCTACCGAGAGAAGGTTGCTGAGCAACGTCAGCAAAAGCTGATAGAAGAGCTCATGGAGGAGCAGACCCGCAACGAACAGCGAAATGCCAAGAAAGCCCGAGAAGCGGAGAAGAGGAAAGAGAAGAAACGTCTCCAGAAACAAGCCAAAGACGAGGAAAGGGCACGAAGGGAAGCAGAGAAGGCCGCAGAGGAAGCCGCAGCCAAAGCTGAGCATGAGAAGAAGTTAGAGGAACAAAGAAAGAAGCGAGAAGAGCAACGGAAGAAGCGAGAAGCCGAGCGGAAGGCCCAGGAGGAGGAGCGTGCGCGAAAAGAAGCAGATAAACAACGGCGGCTGCGCGAAGAAAGAGAACGACAAGCGGATGCGGAACGAAAGCAACGGGAGCAGAAGGAGCAAGAGAAGAAACGGCGTGAAGAGGCCCGGAGAAAGGAGCGGGAGGAACGCGAGTCGAGAGAAAAGGTGAAAGAGGAGCGTGAGCGCAAGGCTCGTGAGGAGCAAGCAAGGAAGGCTGGGCAAGAACCTCAAGAGCATAAGCGTTCATCGCAACAAGGATCGGTACCTATTTCATCGAATATGCACTATCCAGGTCTTCCCGGTCACCTTCAATCTCCGCACTATCAAGCTGCTACACCAGTTGTACCCAAGGCGCCTACTCCTGTCAAGCCTCGTCAGCCATCCCAGCAAGACTCCCACACATCTTCTCCGCGGTCTCAACCGGCCAGCACCGAACCATCGCAAGTGTCTATCTCTCCACGGTCGATGGCGCCAACCCAGTCGTCCGGGGCCTCGAGTGTAACCTCCAAACAAGGTCACGCTCAGCAACCCATGCTTCATCACCCCCAACCCTCAACACCACTGTCACCACTTGGATCACTAGGGAGATCTTTTCCGCCCGGATTCTCGAATGGACTACCGCCGAATCCCCCTGGTTTGGCTGGGATTGTACCTCGACCGCCAATTGGTCATGAACTGCCCACGTACCCACCGCATTCAACGCCTCTCATGAGTCAACTGCGAGGATTTACTGCACCTAATGGAATCCCTGTGCCTCCCCCAGGTATAAACGGAGCCCGTCCGATACCCCCTGGACGAGGGTTTCCGCTTGATCCAGGCCACGGTCTCCCATTCCATTCTCAACAGCCAATATCGGGACCATTCTCTGCTCAACCAGGTGGCTTAGCACACGGACATACCCGACAACCCTCAGGCTCATTTGAAAGGTCTCCCCTGGATAGTCATGCCCAACCGTTCTCTATCTCCAGACCGAGCCACATCAAGCGTCCATCTAGTACTCAGCAGGAACAGGGTGAAACTAACTACACTATGCAGCGGCATATGGACAGTTTGAGTGCCCAGCTGGGTAGCAGTGCCCTTCTTGATGATACCGATATTCCTTTTACGTCGAACTTGTCACAATCACTCCCTGGTGCAACAGTACCGGGGTCTCTACCAGGACCGACACGAGCCAGCTTTGCAGCACCCTCGTTGTTCCCAGATCCTCTTAGTGGTAAGTCTAACCGTCGAAGTATTAGCCCATCATGGACTCAATAGCAGAAAGCACTAACACTTCCACAGCACCGAAACACACAAATTTCCCTGTCAATCCTGGTGTAGGCGGCAGCACGTGGGGAGCACAACTCCCCTTTGGGGCTTCTGCTTTCCCCGGCGCCTCGACATGGGGAACTGTTCACGGTCAGTAACAGAGGCCAGCGATCTTATTATGTTTCACTGCTAACGGTAACCTCAGGGGGCGGTTGGTCGAACAACGCGTTCGGGTCCGGAGGTCATCATCGTGCGCACACGTCGCGACCTGTTGCCATCCGACTATTGGTGATCCAAGCCTGCAAGCAACTAAACACCATGAGTCCCTCCAAGGGGGCGGCTGGTTACCATGACGTGAACTACGTTCTTCGCCAGGTTGACCAGCTCCGGCCTCCAAATGAGCCCTCCATCTCGCTCAAAGAGATGCTCGACATCTGCGACACGGAAGGCAACACACAAAACGGCGGTGGCTCATTCTTAATCAAGAGCGATGAGACCGGCGAGTACGTCAAGTTCGAGTCAGATACCAACAGTGCAGCCTCAGGCCACAGAGGCAGCATTGTGCCCGGTGAAATCGGCAGTCCTGTTCCAAGCAGTAGCATACCGGCATTCGGCGGCATCGGCAGTACACCATCAGTGCTACGACAATTTTCTTCTCCACCCACGGGTTTCTAGGCGTTACCGGGGCTTTATCACACAGCATTCGATTCTATCTACCACTGGAAATGGGGAATCTTTGTTCTTTTTGCTTTTTACTTTTTTTACTACTTGCGGTTTGGGAATGATTGATCGCTGAAATGCCCCCCTCTGTCCAAGCGTCATCATGTCATGTGTTTCACGTCTTTATCATACGGTTTCCCACTTGATGGTTCTCGCTTTCTTTTTCTTCTCTTCTTCGTCCTATCTTATCTTCTTGTGTGTTCTTTTTTAACCTGTTCGAGTTAATCCTCGCGCACGGGCATTATCATGTCTTGTATGGCTTATTGCAGAGATTCCCATGGAGCAAACGTCCCTCCGTGTCAAACAATTACACGATCGATTTGATCTCACCATGATTGTTCACGTCATAATTACTAGTAGACTACTTTGGTCCAGGCTACTGCTGTAATGAGATATCCGCATTGAAAGAAGCTTTAACAAGTTACAAACAAAGTAATCTACTGTGATCACGTGGAATATTAACCCTCTCGCTCACTCATTGGTCGAATTTTTTTTTGCTTAACTGGTCAAATTCTATTATGACAAGAATAAAAAGTGAATATTGGGTATGATAGTCTGACGAAGGACAACAGATGATGATACACCTATATGATCGTATCACAAAAAGACGGGGTTGTGGATTAAAAGAGAGAAAGAAGGGAATCTTACAAGTTTTGCATGCTAGGAGAGACGAGACGAGACACGGACAACAGGCGGGGCAGGTATTTCATCGGGGAAAGGAAACTCAAATGGAACAAGGATAGAGAAGAAACAAGTACACACGCATCATGTCATACAATCATTCTCACTGCTTAGCCTCCGTCACAACACCTTCATACTCTCTTGACCGGATGTAATCCAAGGTGCGCTGGAAGTGGCGTTTGGGACCCTCCAAGCTGGGGTTTGGCTCGTTTTCGTCCGTTTGCAGGTTGGAGTGGATGAGCTCGATAAGGCCGTTGAGATATTTGGTGGTTACGGTCTCGTTCTGTTGGTCGAAGTAGTAGACGTAGCGGTTTAGGATCTCGACGAAGAGTTCGACGGACACGGCGGTGTCCATGCAGGCATCTGCAACGCGGAGAGCACGTTGGAGACATTCAAGAACACGCTTACCGTCGCGGTAGAGCTGTTGACCAGTTAGCATTTTGTTGAATAAAGAATTGGGCTGTCCTTGGAACTGTTAATCGGGGCGAAAACATACGTTCTTAGGATCGTCATCGTTTCGCTGTGGGTTTTCGACAACCCACCAGAGGTGGCTGGCCAGGTACACCGCTCGGCATTGATCGGGTTTCTTAAGCAACTTGCTACCGTGCAGGGCGGCCTTAGTAATGAGCGTGTCGTAATTCTCCTTAGAGAATCCCCGGGACCCATGGAGAGCGCCAGCAATAATGCAGACCGCCTGGAACTGAGCACGGGAATCGCTAATGGAATCCTCATAGATGGTAAAGGCTTGTGCAAAGAACTCGTAACTATATTCCTCGAACCCTGTCTGATCGGCCACCTCACCGCACATTACGAATAGACGTAATGCCAGATCAGCACATCCGGGGTTCACACGTTGATAGAGGTTGTTGACACATTGGTGCATGAAGCGGTAGAGCGCCGACGACTGCGACTGCCAGTTGTCATCATAATGCTCGCGGGACTTCAGCTTACGCGCCAGCCGTATCGAAGCAGTGATAAGGGCTGGGGTCGTGTAGCGGATACGCTCGTTACCATCGGCGTAGGCTTTGCGAGTTGCTTGAAGTAGCTATCAACAAGTTAGCCATGGCAAAGGGAACAAGTGTGATCTAAGTTCAGCCGTTTTACCTTCAACTGGGTATCATTTTCTGGAGCTTGGATCAAGTGGATTAACCGCCCAAGCCACCCTTGTTCCTCGATGGTCTCATCCGTCTCACCTCGGCGCTGGGCTTGTAAACCAAGTCCCATAGCTTGCTGGGTGCCTTCCTTGATCAGGACCCTCAACGCTTGTAATACACGGTCCAAGTTCTCCGTAGTGGCGATAAGCGTCCGATTCTTCAGAAGGCTACGGGCGATCTCACCCGCAACAGACCGCCGCGTAGTATAGGACTGCGCTGTCAAGAGAGGAAGATAGTGTGGCAGAGCCAATGCAGTGAAGATCGAGACGTATGAGCGCAGAGGAGCAAGGAGAAGATGTAAAAGGTTCTGCTGCGTTGGAGCAGAGTGCAAATCTGCGTGATCAGCATACTCCGCAGTCTCGCGGGTAGCGAAATCGAGAATCTGGTCGACGTATTCTAGTTGATCGGGGTACGTGTTCAGCGCAAGATTAACGAGCGAAACCAGCAGTGCCATGGTATCTTGGATGGGGAGACCACGCGATTTGATAAGGTTGACCACCTGCCCGTAGAATACATCGTAAAGCTTGACGTCTGTGGGGATCCCAGCCTTTTCATCTTTGTCGCCGTTTGTGCTAGCGCTGGGTTCTTCCTCTGATTCTTTTGCACTTGCGTCATCTGACTCCTTTGAGGTCTGCTCAACGCCGTTCTCCTGAGCAGCGTTTGCATCGGCATCGGCATCGGCATCGGCGGGTGCTTCCTTCTTGGACTCCTCTGAGACTTTGAGGTTTTCGAGAAGTTTAGTAACCGCTTCTTCTTCACTTTGCTTTCTAGATTCTGGATCAGCAGACAATTCGGTCTCGCGTGCCGCATAGGACGACAGGCGGTCCATAAGACCAATCACGATCTTCTTCAGGTCCACATGTGGGTTAAGCCGGGCAATTGCCGAGAGCAGCAGGTCGAGTGTATGAAGATGGAACTCATCCGGGAAGACCTTTGTGATCACTACAGTATTGACTTAGTAATCCGGCTCATCATGTAATGGTGAATATTCCCTTACCTTCCAGTAAATATTCTTGCGCCAACACATCCCGGCATTGGACAACTTGTTCGAGCAAGGCCTGCAGGATACCAGACTTGTAACCCTCCAGATCAACCAACTGGCTAAGTCGGACAACGTTGCTTCCAACCAGAAGCTCCAACTCCCTGCGCTCCTGCATTCTCTTTTCCCGTTCTCGAGAGGGGCCCTGGTGCTGAAGTCGCACCCACAGCTTGTTCATCTCCACGAAGTTTGTCAGGACGAAATTGATCGAGTCTTGCATGTTACCCTCGGGACCATCCCCAGATCCGGTAGGAAGATAATCCCTCGCCTGTCCGGAGAGATAGTATCTCAAGAAAAGTCCTCGGATAGGATGCTGTACACCTCGGCTCATCTCCATCATGTCCTTCATAATCTCTTTGATCGGGGCATCCTCCACAGACATGTATACAGTGCCGACAGTGATCATCAGATATAGTCGGGGGATGATGTTACCGGCATACTGGACCAGTTCATACAGGTCGGCCAAGTGGTTGACGGGATGGTTCTCTTTCAGGTAAACGGAGAGGTGTCGCAGCGCATCGAACACAGCCATGTATAATTCGTAGTATTGCTTCGGGCCTAAGCTGGGCGTCCGTAGTTCAGAGACTAAGGTCGACCTGGACCAATTGACACAACATGTTAGACCCTACACCAATTGATTCCACTGCTGCCTTGGGGGGGCGGGAGGTTGAGCTCACCCGCATTTGAGCGCATCCATTAATTTTCCCGGGGTCTCTAGGCATTTTCGCATCATTTGTGACTGCTGCCGCACCACTCCCAATGCCTCCTCGAGGAGACGGCTTTGGTCTTCGGAGGGGGTTATCGGGGTGGCCATCGTGACGGATATGGTGGGAGAGTAGAGGGGAGAGTCGGGGGAGGCTGAGTATCGGGGGTCAACACCCTGTCAAAATAGCAGGGGGGAGGTAGAAGTGCTTCAATGGCAAGGGAGCCGATGGTAAGAGCACTTAAAGTGAGAAGGATCAGGGAGCTCCTGGTCCATAGACAGGAGGGAGGGAGAGAGAAAAGATTAATTAACAACAGCAGAAGAAGAGGCGCAGTGGATTGACATGCGATCACATTCGATGGGGTCGCTGCTTGTCGTCTTATGTAAGGAAGCTAATGTACCAACTGACGTAAGGTACCGTACTGTGTACGGAGTACCTGTACCGCGGACGCCCGTTCGGGATTAGCGTGGTCAAATATTCGTACGGCCTTGATAAAGTAAATGAATAGTATATGCATTGGATTATTCCACATTCTATATACTCCTTGAGAAGTTCAAGCCATCTAATCTATCTAAAGAACCAATCTGGTAACCAGGGGAAAAAAAGAGTAAACCCCACCGAAAAAGCAACACGCCAAAGGAAAGACAGACAAAACGCCATATGCATATGTATGATGTACCATCATCACATCGAACATCATGTTAATCATCATCATGAAACCAGAGAACGAGAAGGAAAGTGTGCCAGTGATCATCCGTCACGTTCATCAGTCTTTTCATATCGTACCCGTCATATCATTGTTCACTTCGCTTATCTTATAAGCGATAAAGTGGCCAATCATTTTGGCCAAGAGACGCAATCGATCGTTCGCACATATCCAGGCATGTTTCGCATCTTGCATCAACATTAAGCCTCAAGCGATGTACCATTCGAGCTCCTCTTCGCCACAGCATTGCTATCATGAACGCGGGTGGAGTTTAGGGCATCACGAAGGTAAAGAACCGCACGGTCAGTGATGTTCAAGCTGCGAGCCTTGACGTGGGAGTTGGTGCTGTTGCTGCGAGCACTGATTGTGTTGGCCTCGGTACTGTTGCTGCGAGCGATGACAGCAGACGCAGTGTTATTGGTTCGGGCCGTCAGATGAGAGTTGATAATGTTACTGCGAGCACCCAAGCCAGAAGCAGTACCGTTCGACCGAGCGGCAATCTTGGATTCTGTGCTGTTTCCACGGGCAGTGAGGATGGCAGTACTGTTGCTCCGAGCAATGAGCGTAGATTCTGTACTGTTACTGCGAGAAACCAAGGAGGCAGTGTTGTTGCTTCGAGCGTCAAGGTGAGACACAGTGCCATTGTGACGAGCAGCAAGATCATTAACCTCAGTGTTGTTGGCAGAGGAAGACCTCCGGAATCTCCGGGCAGTGGCGTTCAGTCCTCGGGCCACGAACGGGGACTCTCCGCTGGGAATGCCAGTTGACAATGGCCCAGCGCTCCAAGATGAGGGAGTAGGAGTACTGGAAGGGGATGACGATGGGGTGTGTGTGATAGTGATTGTCACCGGGGCCTGTGGAGGAGAGGCAACAGTAACGGTTTCGACGACCGGGGTCGTTTCGGCGCTAGGTGGACCGCCAACATTCACAACAGAATATTGCACATCTCTGCGCGCGAGGGTATCATTTGTCCTAGGACGGAGGAGAGGAACTGCATGAGCACCAAGGGAGGAAAGGACCAAGAGCAATGCTGAGGTATGCATATTGAAGGGATTTGGAAAGTGACAGAGTGTACAGTGAAAAGAAGAAGAAAATATTCGATTATAAGCTCCCTAGGGAAGGTAGAATGAAAATAGTACAGAGGACAATACCCCAGTTAAACTAGACAAGATGAATATATCAAGGCCGAGCAGAGGAGGGACGGCCCCCAATTTATGATCAGCAACTATATAGAAAAACCGGTAGTCTAGAAGAGACTAAAAGCACTCAATCTATTTAGTCAATATCAAGTTTTCATCATCGGACGGCAGAGGGACCCATCCGATGGGGTAATATGCAGGCTGGCGCATCCACGATGGCCTGGGCGACAGCCGTCAAAGGAGGCTGGGAGACCCTCGTCCACCCACGGGGGACCGCCAGCCACGTTAATTTTAGAGACGATCGACGTCCACGCAATCACTATCATGCTATTCATGTGTGTCTGATGTTTATTTTTCAGCAGAAGCCTGGTGTGGCTCTGCAGTCCTTCGAGTTTAGGCAGAAAGAATTCACATGGTCGTACGTATCGTACGGAGTACATACTTCGGAGTACAACAAATCGAGTCGAGATAAAATAAGAAACATTTTCCTATGATTTAGCGCCAAGACTTTTTTTAGCGGCGGAATCTGTGGCTGGAGCGCCCCACTTGCCGCCTGTGGCGTCAAGCAACGGGCAACGGCAGAAAGTTTATCTTTGTTACTGTGCATTCATTAATCATCATGCGTTTATGCGTGATGGAAATATTCGGGAATAGATAGAAAGATCAGATTGATGCATCACGCTCATCACGCAATAGCCAAGACACACAGTACATGGTCGTGGTGGGAGCAACGTCAAGGCTAACGTCAGCATGTCTTTATATTCCTCCGACAATGCTCGAGTTTAGTATCCGACCGTTGGAAGACCCGAAGGGTTTGCACATTGCTAACTGTACCGGCTGTACACATGATCTTGAAAATCTGTAGGATCACCGAGGCGCTATCGGCTCCCTTACCGTTCTCGGGAGTTCTACTATGTAATTAGAATGTCGTAATTCAGGTATACATAAGTTACCATCGATGTTCGGGTATAACCGTATGTAACTTTCATGTCACTTAGACCCTGGAAGGGTCTTTTCGGAATGAACCCGAAGGTTGTGACAGGTTCTATCCAGCTCGGGCTCTCTGATCTACCTCATCATTAGAGATCCGCACGATCTATTTGAGTCCTGCAACTCTATCTGCACGCTCTGTCTAATTATAGCTCTGAGAATATCAACTGACTTTTCTCAAGTAATCAATTATGCAGATAAAATATGCACGATACACAGAACCCCATAAATCATGCAGGACATACGTAATAAGACTGGCGGTCATGAACCTCGTTCAATATAACAACAGTCATCCTCGGAGTAAGATTGAGAGGACACCAACTATGTAAAAAAGGGTGGTTACGTAGCCAGATCCTCCACTCGAATCAGTCCGCAGCCCATACCAGCACTGGCCCACCCCGCGCATGCCTGATTTGGATTCCAAGAGAGTGCGGTGACATGCGTTCCCTCTTCGTAGATTGTGATCATCATTACCCCGTTCACCATCTTGCGATCCCCCATCATGTTCCGTAGTAGGCTTATGCTCTCAGCGCGGTAGCCATCGTGAAATCTACTGATACCTGGATCGCTTGCGTCGTCACCACGCGCCCACTCATGGGTAAACCAGGTCTGTTGCCATTGCTTTTCTTTGACGTGCAACAATCGCCGTAAGGGGTTCGTCGCGACTACCGCACCGCTGGTGCACCCGTACATGACGCTGGGATGCCAGACGCTGCATGGGGCCAGCGAAGAAACTGTGCTAGGGAATCGAGCTACTGCCGTCGTAGTATAGAATCGTCGCACAGCTAAAAGTCTGGCGAAATCGTTCTCGTCGCTGGAGAGAAAAGAGTGTAGCAGAGGAGAGTACGTTAAGTAAGGCGATCCCACTCGCATGCGGTTAGAGTCCACCATGTCCGTTTGGGGATCTAAAACCGACCATAGCCGCGTCTCTCCGTCCATGGACGTAGTCGTTATCAGATGAGCATTTGTTGGATAAGCCGATGCTAGATTAAGAATGTATGTAGAATGGATCGGATGGTAAAAATAAGGGAAAGGGTTTGTTGGAGAGTTCGGCAAAGGCACAATGCTCCAAATAGCGACGAACCCGTTGGCACAGCCAACAGCGATATCACTTGGAGAGAGCCATGTTAAACATGTACAGAGAGTCGATGGTGGCTTAGCTTCGAAGACTGGAGACTGCACTGCGTCTATCGGACAACGTTAGTACGAGGTAAGAGTCCTGCTATTACCTGTACAGAAACTTACAGTATTCGGCCTTGTTCGGGTCGCGGCTAAGCTTGATATCTAGGGCTCTTACATATCCATCTCCCCATACACTAGCAAGAAGCCCGACAGATTTCAAGGCGTCATCATCATCCTCTTCCCGAGAATCTCGACGTATTGGGCACCAGGCCATTCGTCTTAGATCGCCCCAATTAGTGCATAGGGCCATTCGTAGTTTTGGTTTGAAGTTCATATCAATGTGTTTTGTAAGAGACTCTTCCCTCTCGGCCTTGAACATCCAAAGCTGCAAGGCACATGGATACGGAGGGGATGGCCTAAATGCTCGAGCACCACGGTCCTTGAACGGGTCCGGATACTTTTCTTTCTCTCCCTTTGATATCGGCGTAGACACGGCCAGATACTGTGTGAGACCGGGTTGATTTGGAGCCCAAGCCATACACTGAACCTTCTGCCCTAGATTGATAATCCATCCTTCGCGGTTCTTTCGAACTCGACTGGTAGAATCATCCTGTGCAGAAGCCTTACCTTTGGACTTGCTACCAGTGCCCGGCTTTGCTTTCTCTCGAATCTTAGCCTCTCCAAAAGCTTCTCCAAAATCGAAAGACTCATGATGTCCCAACGTGAACACCTTCTGATCATCGACGGGCCCAATAAGCACGGTATGCTTCTTCTCCTTGGCCTGCGGAATGAATTTTTGATAGACTTCTTTCTCAGTAATAGTCTTTAGACGTTGGCGCTTCTTAAACCTCCCTCCCACATCACTATCATAATACCAATCCCACCCGCGCGTTCTTTCCCTCTTCATTTCCTCCGGCTCAACACCAAAAGTCGGCCCAAACCCACAATCCGGCACATCCAGCGCCTCATTTAGGGAAGCACGAGTCGGAAACCCAGAATCAACACCCTTATACCACCGCTGTCGCGCATAAACAATAGACAACAGATCCTTCTCATCAGTACCAAACGTAATCCTCATATGGAGCATCTTCCCCATATGCTCCATCGAGCTATGAGTACCGCGCGAATGCGTCTCATCCTTCGACAGCATAGCAAGGTCACCCCCGAGCCGTTTTCGCTGGAGTTTCGGTCGAGAAGCAATGGCCTTTTGCGCACCGCGCCCGCGGTCAGAGGCATACTCTTCCTCCTCGTCATCATCTTCGGCTCCTTCGCCGTCATTTTCGCCAGCTACGTCCTCTTGGGACCCCTGGTCGTCATCTTCTTCCTCTTCATCCTGCTCTTCATTGGCCTGGAATTCCTCATCGGATGACTCGTTGTCGCTGACTTGTTCTGTTCTCCCCTTGGGCGCCTTGGACCCGTTGTCTGACTCATCGCTTACCCCTGCTGCCTCGAAGGGATCATTCGTGTACTTTGTCTTACCGCCTGTGAGGCGGGTGGATCTGCGTGCACGAGGCATTTGATCTTAAACTCACCTCACGAGAATGAACTTGAGGGATAAAAATAAATAATGGGATATTTAATAACCTCGATCTCAGATATTCAGAGTAAAAGTCATGCCCAGATAGAACAAACAACCACAACCAGCTTCACAATCCTACTAACTCAAATTGCCAATATTCTCAGGCGTCTTCTATGAGAACAGGGTCCACATTCATTCAATTGTAAGAGACTAGAAAAGAACATTCGTTCATACTCCGTTGAAGTTTGCGGGAGTCTTGGCAGATAGGGGAAAGTTGTAATTTTACCTTTTTTTTTTCACTCCCGTTACGTATTTGGAACGAGGGGAAAATTACCATTCCGCTTTTTGGTCAACTTTGTATGAATGTATTATTTTATCGGTTCTGGGGGGCTTTGGGGTAATTGTTAATTGTTGTTAACGTTCGTGCCTGCGATGTGGACAGGGACGTGTACGTTTTTGGTTGGCGTGTGAGAGTTATATGAACCTGGAGGATGGGAAAATACTCCTGGTGCGAAATATCAGAGGGATGGGATCAGCTTTGGACCCCCCCTCCTCAGTGGGCCACTATCAGTTTGGATCGATGCCCGTCAAACGTCATTTCATGGAACTATAATCTCACAGCATATCTTTTGGGCTAAGGTGTTATAAATTGGACCGGTTAGCTTGTCTAGATTATATCGTTCTCTTGCTCGCCCATCCTTCCCAAGCCTACGGAAGAGAGACCGTAAACCCGTCATACATAAACCATGTCTCAATCCCACTCTGGTATCCTCCACGAATATGTACACAAACCCATCCAGTATTCAACCCAGACGAAACCGAACACACTAACAACGGATCCAGGCCCCAAGACTAACGGCCTTCGAATTTAACCCAGGCCCCAAAAAGCAACACAGCCTGCTCTTCGTTGGCGGCCTCACCGACGGCCTCCTAACAGTCCCCTATGTATCCGCACTCGCAAAAGCCTTCGAATCCACCGAATGGACCGTTTTCAACGTCCTTCTCTCCTCCTCTTACCTCGGCTGGGGCGTCGAAAGTCTCGATAAAGACGTCGCCGAGATCGCGCAGTGCGTGAACTTTGTCCGGGGTCTGAAACCCCAGGGCAAGATCGTTCTCATGGGCCATTCAACCGGTAGTCAGGACGTCCTGCATTATCTGCACTCGCCAAATCCGCTCCCTGGGCAGGAGAGTGCTCGGCCTGTGTTGGATGGGGCTATTATGCAGGCACCCGTGTCGGATCGGGAGCATATCTTGCATTTGGCGCACTCGGATCAGGAGGTTCGTGGAGCGTATGAGCAGTTAGTGAATTTTGCGAGGCTGCAGGCGCCACAGTCGCTGTTGCCGCTGAATCTTACTGCAGTAGTCGGATGGCCGGATAATACCGGGATTAGCTGCCGGAGATTTCTGAGTCTCGCGAGTCCAGAGAGTCCAGAAAAGCCTGCGGAGGACGATTTGTTTAGTTCCGACCTGAAGGATCAGAGGTTGAAGGAGACGTTTGGAGCTGTTGCGGAGAGGGGATTAGTGAAGGGGAAGTTAGCGGCGTTATATTCTGGAAATGATGAGTATGCTCTGCCGTCGGTGGATAAAGAGGCACTTTTGCGAAGGTGGAAGGAGGCGACGAATGCTGGCGGGGTGGAGAAATGGAGTGAATACAGCGGTGTCATTCCGGGGGCCGCGCACAATGTGAAGGATGAAGGTCAGGATTGGTTGGTTGAGCGTGTCCTTCAGTATCTTAACAGTGTGTAGTGTGCTGTAGAGTATGATCAGGGCAACATGGATGATCAAGCCAGGCATGAGAAGATGGAATCAAGCATTTTGGACATTTAGTGTACATGAAAAAAAGGTCTTAGGACGACCAACACATAAACAAGAAAGATTAAGAAAGCTTTGCCGCAAGAGAGACGAAAACGGAGGGTATACTAGTATATCGAAGACCACCGAGCGGCCCCTGAACAAAGACCCCAAACAACAGAGGTCAAAGAAACCATTCAGACCTTCAACCACAAGGTAAAAACACCCTTCAAGTACTCCACAATCTCAGAACCGCCCAGCTTACTCTCTCCGTACAATCGATCAACGAAGGTGATCGGGCACTCCTGAACTTTGAAGCCCATGGCCTTGGCCCGCACCATCATCTCCATCTGGAAACTGTACCCCTTGCTCTGGGTGCTATGGATGACCTTCTCCAATACACTCTTCTTGTACAACCGGAAGCTGCCCGTCAAATCGCTCACACCAGGCATGAGCATGACATCGGCGATGAGGTTGGCCGTTCGCGACGTAAACTTCCGGAATAGATCCCAGCCGTACACACCACCCTTGATGTTGTCGCGACTGGCGTACCGCGTGCCCGTGACAATATCGGCGTCCGTTTCCTTCTGGATGCGAATCATCTCTGGGATGAATTTGGGGTGGTGGCTGAAGTCGGCGTCCATAATGATAACATAGTTGCCTGTGGCGTATTGAAGACCGTGAACGTAGGCTGTTCCAAGACCGAGTTTGCCCTCACGCGGCTTCAGGTTGATATGTTCGGGGCCCCAGAGCTTCTGGAGCTGTTTGGCGACTTCAAGGGTGCCGTCGGGGGAGCCATCGTCGACGATGACAACTTCCCAGTCCAGGTTGCTATCGGTTGATAGTGGTTAGCCGTATCCGGGCGCAGATATTGGACCATCGGAGAGGGATTCTTCGAAAACAGAGGGGATGCTAAAGCTCACTTTTCACGGAAGGTGCGCTCCAACAACCAGCAGATAATAGGGAGGTTCTTCCGCTCATTGTAGGTTGGGAGAATGACCGAGTACTTGTTCTTTGCGGCGCCCATCTTGACTGTTGCGAGGGGAGAGATTCAAAGGAGAACGCGGGAAAGATAGGTTGCGACAAAGAAGTCCGTCCGCAGTTGACTATTCAGTGTCAAAGAGTAGTAAGCTGCGTGGGTGCAGTGAGTGATGCTCCTGAGCGATGGGTTTGCTTGGCGGCGACCGCGGGAGATCCGCGTTCAGGAACCCGTGGCCTTTCCCCAGCCTCGTGGCATTTCCATAACGACTCCGTGGCAATACAAATGTGAACTAAATGAATGTAACCACTCCTCAGGGCATCTATTCCCCAGTGGTCAAGTTCAGGAAGAGATAATTATACAATATATAAGCAATAAGCGTGTTCTACGATACGGAAGTACGAAAGTCTAATTTTTAGTCGGTGGCATCTGAAAATATATCTGAGGCCCTGCCCTGGGGCGTAAAACATATTGCGCGCTCGGGTCTACACCGTAAATTAGAAGCCTAACTATTATAATCCGCCAGATAACATTTTCAAATAGTTTCATTTTCTGAACCTCGGTCCGTTAATCAATCATATAGTAACTTTCCCAATTCCATCCGACGGCAAGGGATATCGCCACAAACCACACCACTCGTCCAAGCTTGTGGCCTTTCTCAAAACCCCTTCGGTGGCTTCCCTTCATTCCCTAGTTGATTGTAAGGTCGATCATACCGGTGCTCCATCTCTTCGTTATGTTTCTTTACATCATTAGGAACATCTGACCGCACGTTGCCTTCAGAGTCAACATTGGGGGAATGGCGTCCGTCAGTAATCGTTGGCTTTGCGTCGTTGGAGGGTGACATTCGAATGGGTCTACCTTCTGAATCTTCCTTATCTCGATCTTCTTGGGATGTCGAAGTAGATCGAGGCTGAGAGCGTGAAGATGCTGTTGAGCCCTTGCTGACATCTGGGGCAGATGGCCCTACACAGGTGTGGTCAGATTTCGACCCGCCACTTTTGTTATGTTGGTTGCGTAGCTCTGTCACCGATCACGTACCTGGATGTTCAATGTCCCGAGTTGGGGTATTCCGAGGGTTGTTCGGCTGTTGAGCTTCAGTCTCCCCTTCCCCGCCATAGGAACTCTGAGCGTAAGTCCGCCATGACAGAGGAGTGACCTTCCGGGAACGGTAGAGGGAAGGAATCGACGAATTGGCTACCCTCAATATGGAGCCACTGCGCAAGATTGGATTCATGTTGTATCGGAATCTGGTTAATCAATGTGAATGGGCGAAGCGTGAGGAGATGTTGTTCGCAAGATTATGTCGACTTTGAAAATATTAAGTAGCGAGAATGTAGATTGGAACTTGTGCTACCTGCATTTAACCAATTCTCCTTAGTGGCACTCGTTGGACGTTGATTTATGTTTTGATCATCGGTAATGTAACCGGTGACGTCTTCACACGGTCATACCCTGCAGGACCGAGATTATTGGGTGTCAACCATATTTCCCCAGTTCTTTATATTACTAAGTGAACCAAGGACAAGGGGATTCAGAAAACGAAGATCAGTAAGGTTTGTGATCATTTGCTGATCAAGAAATTATATTCGCCTATGCTGTCATGAAACCCGAACGGATTCGACGATGGAACCGTCAAGCTATACTGCCATAAATAGAAACCATGACCACCGGCATGGATGGTTAACCTGAGATACGAGCTGTTAAATATAGAAAGTACTCCAAAAACAGAAAAAACCCAAAAGTTTGTGGGCCCAAGGAAAAGATAACGATGGACTGAGTTTGGCCACCTACACCGATCCAAAAACGCCATAAAGCTGCGCCGAAGAAAAAAAAAAGAAAAAGAAAAAGAAAAAAGCACGAAATATGCTGGATAGATACTGGAGACAAATGGTGTCAAAGCACACCATGGAAGACCAAAAATGACACGACAGGTCGCAAGGGGAACCGAAAGTGTACGCGATGCATGCCATAAACTCTGTAAACAATGCGAGAATTCCAGCACAGTCAAGATCCCGAGCTGACCGCAGAAGAGAACCAATCATTCGTATGCACATGAAAGATAATGGACCGTTTCCACCGTTGGTAACGCCGACGCTGTAGCTCCACGAGGCAGTACCAACCGATACTCCTCTGATTTTATAGTAGATACCCTCTCTAATGAGACGCTAATCCGTCAACGCGACGCAATAACACACATGCTCATACTGTGCGGTCGCCGTGTAAGTCTGTGTCGCACTCGCAGAGTATTTGAGCGTTGTCGTTGGTGTCGGCTCCAACTCCTTGATTTGAATCGTCTGCTGGGAAATTGGGCTAACGGAGCCGTTATCCAGCACCTGCATCTGCTGGCAGTAAGGCGACTGGGCCTCTGGGTAATCTCTCTTCTCATCCATCTTGATCCGGAGAGGGTAATTAGACACTGAAGAGCTCGAAGAATCCGTAGACTGCGGCAGATGTGTCGAAGTGGAACTGTATTGAGCCTCCTTAGTGGATTGATTGAGGTACAGGAAAAACTCCATCACGGTGCTGTTCCACCAACAAAACCAGGGTTTATCGCCCGCCCGCGCCGTTTGCAAGCGATGAAATGCGCCTGCCATGACATCATCCTCACTGATGTCACGTTTTGAAACCGCACTAGATGAGAAGGTATCCTGGGGGACAATAACCAGTTTATCAAACAAGGAAAAGAAAGTTAGGGCGGGGCCGAGGCTGAGATCGCTGGAGTCCATCATTAGGCTAAGTGACTGCGTAGGATTGGAAAAGTATGGTGCTTGAGCGCCATAAGTGAAAGACGAAGAAATCGGCTCGCTGGCGAAGGTGATGTTACGTGATGATTCTGTCCCGGTTAGAGACACTGGTATTTTCCCCGACTTCATGCAACTCCACGATGGGTTGTAGTCTTGCTCGACAATACAAAATTTCGAAGAATTCTTCGGGTCCGCGGGAATCCAGTAATTCCCAGTAGGCGCAGCTGGTAGATTTGTAGGAATCGTAGATATGGGGGTGGCATCCATCCGGGGGGTTTCTGTTTTGGTGACAATCTTCGGACCTTTCGGGTGGTCGTTCTCCTCATTCGCCGCCTTTTTTGCTCCCAAGACACCTCCGATGACACCTCCGATACATGCCCCCACAAGCATCACGACACCGACCAAAACAAGGGTCCAGACCGGTAACCCACAGCATGCCTTCTTTTTACCTTTAGTCTTCAACTTCTCCTCGAATGCCATGACACCGGTAACTGGTGCTGCTTCCCGCTCTGCGTCATCATTATCTCGTCGATTTGCCATATTTTCCGCGACCAACGTCCTCGACGATACTTCCGAAACTGGCGGCGGGGGGTGCTCATTAGGACTAGGAGTATTATTGTGTAGAGTGACGCCTGCGTCAGGAGTAGGATCAAAAGTCCCCTCAACCTTGGGAACAACTGGGTCGGGGTACCGTGAATAAGGTGGTAGCTGTTCTGTATGGCCATCGGGTCCAATCAAGTCCCCTACGTCGTCATCGGCACGATTGGGTGGTCGTTGATATGCCTGGGGGTGTCCGGGGAAGCCCACTGGAGGAATCATAGCGTTGTCCATCTCTTCTTCTGCCACCACATTCTGTGGGTACATCGCATAGGGGTGCTGGGGTGCATTGGCATCGCCCAACGGTCGCTCCATCGGCCGCACCGTAGACGTAGTCGCGATACTGGGTGAACGGCTAACCCCAACCTGTGGATACATCGCATACGGATGGCTCGGGCCTGTAGCCCCGGTGTAAGGACTTAAGGCCCGGGGAGGCATGGAAAATCGTGACGAAGTGCTCTGACTGCGCTGCGCTATGGAAGGGGCGGTATTAGTGGACGCTGCGGAATTGCGGTTGGTGAAGTCGACCCCCTTTGGGGGCAGACTGGACCGATTTGGTGATTCATCGAAAGAAACCCGTGCATCATCACCAAATGGATTCTCTGTTACCCCGAGATCATTTGGCGTTGTGTTATACGCTTTTTGTTGTTGAGGCAAAGACGAACGGAGGGTATTGGATGACGCGATTGATGAAACGGATGGACTTCGAGGAGTGAGGGTGGCTTGTTCGGAATCGATTTGCTCTAGCGAATAATCATCGGAGAAGACATTGGGGTTGGACGAGTGACCGGACATAGAACGCTGATGCATTGAGTCGGCGTCTTGTGTTGAATTATATTGTTGAGACGGGGATTGAGAGGATCGCGAGAGAGAGCGAGAATGGTCGGATGAGAAACGCCCCGGCATGGCGTTGCACAGCCCTGGCGGGCTTCCTGGCTTAATCGGTCAGTCCGTCAAAAAGAGTGAATCAGTCACCTAAGACGACTGAGCAAAGCGACGGACTGGATGGGTTGGTAGAGGCGAGGAGCGGTGAAAAAAAGGCAGGGGCCTCCAGGGACTAAAAGAATGATGGAATAGGGTGGAATTCGAAATCAAGGATAAATATGTGGGACGGAGGCCGCACAGAGAGCGGATGGAGGTGACGAAGGGGGGGGAAAGGTAGGATGAGAGAAAGAAAGAGGGGGGAGTTAGGCGATGATCACGTCAAGATGGGATTTCAATAGTAGTTGGGCGGTGGTATGTTTGAACTGGAGCGAAGGATTGGGGAAAAGAGAGGAGAAAGAGAGGTTGTGAGAGGATGAGAGAGGGAGAGTTGGACGCCTGGGAGCCTGAACCCCCAGAGGGACTAGCGGGAAATCGGGGGGAAAGTGAACTAAAAGGTGGTGACTTTTCACTAAGTGTTTGGGGGGAGGCGAGAGTGCCTTGATTGACTACTTTTTCCGATCGTGCCCATGGTTAGCAGAACTTTTTCGTGCTAGCTTCGGTCATTCTCCTTCATTTCTTTTTTCCTTCTAATGTTGTTTTTCTTTTTTCTCTTTTCCTTTTCTTTTCTTTTTTTTCCCCCCTCTGTCTCTTTCTACCGTAATTTTTTTTTTCCTGATTAGATTTATTCCAGTCCCAGTCGTTTCTTTTTACCTCAATTAATCGTTCACCATATGTTCCTAATTAAAGGTTTGGGTTATGGTTGCTCAGCCTCGCCACAGTGACACTAGCAGTCTTTAGATCCGCACCCCATCAATATATTCTTAGTCGACTTAACACATAAAGAAAATTAATAAGAATAAAGAAAAATAGAAAAATGAAGTCATGAGTTCACTCCCTCGCTTCAATGAAACAATCTGATACCGGGTGATCCTCGAACTACATTGATTGGCGTCGTGAGGCCACACTACGCGAATGGCTCTGGGCTGAAACAGTACAGTGACCTATCACTGGCAGAGTTGGGCCCGGAAGCCCCTCCGCTGGGTCGGATACCTGTGCCACTTCCGTTAATCCATGACTAGTAAGTAGTATTGGACTTGGCTACCCAGTCATCGAAATTCCCAAAGTTTCACCCATCAATTCGAATTGTAATGACATTTTACCCTAATTCTTTCCCGGATACCCAAGGTCCTAAGGCATTTTTAAGGTTCGGACAACTTCCACCAGTCCCGGTGAAAACAGCATAAAATCCTATTGACCATCGACAGGTTCCAAATCCCAAAAAGTGTGTCCCCCCGCTTAGCACTAAAAGAAGGGATCATGGAACGGTTGGTGGACCTTCTCCCAAAAACCCTGCAGTGCCTGGACCGGAAAACTCTATCTGGCCGAATGCGGAAGAACTCAACGATGATCGGCGTGATGAGGATTCCTCGCCTGCGTCATAGCATTTTTACCATGGTATCTTATCCTCTTTCGTAAAAGACATCGGATGATGACAGAGGCCACGGAGAAAAAAAAAAGAAAGCGGATTATCTCAAAGGGAAAGAAAAAAGGTTGATCTGCTTGTTCAAATACTCTTCAAGTCAATCTGTACCAGAATTTAGGCAGAATATCTGTAACGTACACATAACAACAGTGGCCGCATCTGTTATTCGGTACCGAGTATGGTATTGGTTTGGTTCTCCAGACAGACCGCCTGCGTTCGAGTTGACTGGGACCAGGTCTTGAAGGATCGATAAATCACAATCCATTTC
>NW_022475674.1:0-20528 GCF_009193585.1 Aspergillus caelatus
AGAAAAAAAAAAAAAAAAAAAAAACAAAAGAGCCACAGCTAGGCCGAAAGCTGTTCCTTTCGTTCCTGATCCTATTTTTTCCCTTATCCCATCGTTCGTCAACTCGAAGTGCGCGGCACTACTCTTTAACCCCCTTTCAAACTGGCTGGGGTTTCCCGCTACTTCATAACTTCCTTAAGTCTGTCGTTCCTTGTTGGACCCATCTGTCAATCGTGGTTCCCCGATCGCAGATTACCAGCCACATCTCCGCTCGCGAACTCCGAAACGGAGGGAAAAGCAAATCCTGACCTAGAATAAGTTCTGGCTTGCGTAACATGAGTCTTGTCGGGGATTCTGTGAGCAGTAGCAATCTTACCGAAGGCAATTGCAATCAATTTGTGGATGCATTGACCCGGTTTCTTCGTTTCTAGAAGCTCTTTGTCGGTGAGTCTTCAGCAATGATCATCGTTACATGTCGCGACGGGAGATCTCACAACCGTTCGCTAGTGCTCGAATAATTCCGCCAGTCCTGCACTCAACCAGACCACACCTAAGGACCTGCAGAACCATTGCGCATCTTCTTACCGTACTTCAATTGCGAAATTGTGTGCGACACGAAACTGCGCGAGGTCTGCCATTTCGCTATATTTCTGACGAGCAGAAGCAATGAAATAGTTGTCGACCGGATGACGGACACTGCATTAACTTTTAATCTTCCTTTCAACTTTAAACGTTGCAGTCGCCTTTACGCTCTCTCTCTCTCTCTCTCTCTGTGTGTGTGTGTGTGATCCAAGCAGAGCAAATTGATCAACACAGAAAAATACCACATTTAATATTCGGCGCCTCCACAGATTAGATTCTTGTTCTCCATATCTGTTTACGGAAGAAAAAAGTCTCTTTTTCCTTGATTACATACAAATGAGAATGAATCAGTCACGAGGTAAACGGGCTTCAGGAAGAGGAAAAGGGAGGGGTAGATCAAAGCAGGATATTGCAGGCCCAGAGCTCGATGTTGAAGCCCTTACAACGGGTCCGTTTGGGAGAGCCCCCGAGCCCGGAAAAGGAGATTTACAAGTAATTGTCTTGGTAAGTTTAGCCTATATTTCATGTTTAACATTTCCCATTCCCTAAATCACCGTTCTGTCCCAATTCACATGATGGTTTCGTATCCGAAGGACAAGGTCTTGTGGCTCTTGCCTAAACCACCCTCGGCGCTCCATCGTTTCCGCGGTATCATGCCACTCTTGGGATTCGACAGATAAGTTGAGCGCTAACTTTTCTCAACAGGGTCCAACAGGAGGCCCACGGGAGGATCGAGTCACGGGGCTTCTTGTCCGGTCGACATCAACCAGCTGGAGACCAGACACCGTGATTGCAGTCGATGCGGGAACCTTACTCAGTGGAATCATTCATATCCTAGAAACACGCAATGACATGGATGAGATGATAGTTCAGACTGGCCCGTTTACCGGAATGCCTTTACCTTTTCAGACTGCTCCAGCAAATGCAGCACACATCCTGCGAGAAGTCATTGGACCCATCTTGGTCACTCATCCGCACTTAGACCATTTCTCTGGATTCGCCATGAACTCACCAATTCTAGAGGCAACAAACGGTCCCAAGACAGTGGCTGCACTTCCTTCTGTCATCTCCGCTATCAAGACCCATATTTTTAATGAAGTGATCTGGCCAAACCTCTCAGACGAAGACGGCGGTGCAGGTCTGATCACCTACCAACGCTTGCAAGAGGGAGGCAACCCAAGGATGGGCCGGGATGAAATGAAAGGCTATACCCGGGCTTGTGAGGGCTTGTACTACAGGTGTTTTGGTGTCAGTCATGGGTGTACTAGGAGACACTATGCCCCGGAAGCCGAGATGCGGCGCTCGTTAAGTAACGCAATGTACCTGGGTGATCCATTTATGATGCGTTCGGCTTCAAGAGCCGCGATCTCTTTGACTCAAGAAGAGCCAGGGTAAGTTTGGTCCTTCGGATTTTACCCGTAGCACTAAATGAACGAATTACATAGGTACATGTCTCCGGCCATGCATAGACCCTCAAACCCGAGAGATACCTGGATGAGCGTTGAAAGCTCTGCATTTTTCATACGCGAACAAAACTCGGGTCGCGAGATTATCATTTTCGGTGACGTTGAACCTGATTCGATCTCAGTCGAGCCCCGCAACAGGCGTGTTTGGGAGGCGGCAGCTCCTCGTATAGCTTCAGGGAAACTACGCGCGATCTTTATCGAATGCTCTTATACTGATGATGTGGAGGATGAGTCCTTGTACGGCCATCTTTGCCCCCGACACTTAGTCGCAGAACTCAAGGTGCTGGCTAGCGAGGTTGTTAAGGTCAAATACCCAAGCGGCTTGGGGACTGGAAAACGCAAACGCCCTAGCAGAGAAACACCCGCAGACTCGCAGCCAACGAGCCCTAAGACTCGGCGGTCACAAGACGTGCTTCCCGGGGCTTCTACAACGGCTATTACCAGCGCCCCCCAGGCAGTGCCCGGCAGTTCCACTGACCCTTCTGGTACTGGGGCTACGGGAGCCCTGACTGAGGAGTCTAACTGGCCGCATGATGAGGCACCTTTGATTAACTTAAAGGTTTATCTCATTCACATTAAAGAAGACATGGATGGTGGCCCGTGTCCAAGTGATACGATCGTTACACAGCTTCGAGACCAGGCGGAGGCTGCTAATCTAGGATGCGAATTCCATGCTCCCAAACGAGGCGAGAGTGTTCAGATTTGATGGCGGCAGACCGACGAAGTTTCTATCTGATTTTCTGGGCCCCATGTACTCTGTACGAACTATGTTCACAGGCGCCATGCGACCCGGGACTGTGATATAAGAAAGTGCCTGTGTCTTCCTCATCATACCAGGAGGCTCCCCATACGCAGAGACTGATTCGCTCTATGATCTTGGTGTCACACGCATTGTTTTTGACGTAGGGCTGGGCCATCTTCTAAGTTTCATCGTTGCTCACCGATGTACATACGTTTGCTTTTCTCGGTGCTCTATCTATGTATGTTACGAAATGTTACGAAATAGTCCTTTCACGACTGGACAGCAAGCGCAATGTATCCACAGATTTTGACTGTTTTCAGTTTCCTTTACTGTTCATACTCGTGTTCTGATGTCTATAGTTTCAACAAGTACAACAATTATACTAAAGCTTTGGCGGCGGTACCAACACCTCTTCGTCGAGCAAGCAATGCACCATCGACTAGGTATTTTAAGTATAATCATTATAACAATCAACTATAGTGCCAAGTATAGAACAAGAAGGCAGTATAGAACGAACTTACCTACGATTTTACTCTCTTGCCGAAGCAATTACATCTTCCCACAGAGACCCTTCACCGTGAGGGATCCTCAGACCCGTGGATTGCTCACCCACCTGACCTTTACTAGACAATTGATTCTCAGGGAGATCCAGGATGGCCTCACCATCTCTAGCAAAAGCAATAAGATCCTCTTCAGTACCCCATTCACCCATAGCCATCAAACCAACGGGCACACGAGTATCCTGCACATACCCAGCAGGACAGTTGATAGCCGGACAACCGGTGAAATTAGCTAACCACACGTACTCCATATTGCGCACGGAGGACTTCCCGTCCGACAAGCCGCGCGAAAGGTCCGCCTCACCGTTAATCTTCCAGCCGGGGATGGGCGTACTGGGGGTGAGAATAAGGAGCGCGGGGTGTTTCCTGAACAAATAGGCGAGATGGCACATGATGATACTGCGGAGGCGCTGGGAGGCGAGGAAATCCTGGCCGGAAATCTGCCACATGCCCATGGAGACGAGGACCTTGTTGGGGGCTGATAGCTTGCCGATCTGGTCGGGGGTGAGGCCCGAGGCGATTTCCGTCATGATGGTGAGGACGTGGGCGCGCTGGCCTTCGGGGAGGTAAGGGATCGTGATGTCGATGACGTCGTAGCCTTGTTTGCGGTAGAAGTCTAGGGCTCGGTCGAAGACGGCGCGGACGGGAGGCTCAGCCCGGTCGATCCAGTCGCGGGCGATGCCGATGGTTTTGGTGCGCGGTTTGGAGGACCAGGCTTGCAGGGCGGTGAGGGGGTCGGGGAAAGATGCGGACGATGGGTCTTGCTCTGCGGGTGCTGGCGCTGCCATGATGCGGTATGCGAGGGCCAGATCGTCAATGCTGGCTGCCATGGGGCCGTAGACGCCGACTGTTTGCGCGAGGGAGACGGTTGGCGTCGCGCTAATGCGGCCATGTGATGGCTTCAGACCCCAGATACCACAGAAGGACGAGGGGATCCGGATTGAGCCTCCGCCATCTGCGCCCAGGGCGATGGGCACCAGGCCTGCGCTGACGGCGTAGCCGGACCCGCCGGACGAGCCGCCACAGTAGTAGTTGCGGTTATGGGGATTCCGAGGTGTTCCGTGATTGGGGTTGTTGTTATTGGTATCTGTGTTGCCGGAGTTAGCAACGCTGCTCTTTTACATGGGTAGCAAATATTATAGACATGGCTTACCCAGACCCAATTCGTGCATGGTCGTCTTCCCGACAATGGTTGCGCCGGCCTCTTCCCATTTCTTCACACACCATGACGTCCCCGTGAACTCGCCTGTGAAATCCAATTTACTCCCCAGGGTCCGTCGATACCCTTCAATATGCACTTCATCTTTCACGACAACTGGTACTCCGTCCAGCGGACCCAGCGGCTTCCCATCCTTGTATCTCTTTGTCGACGCCTCCGCCGCAGCACGAACTCGCTCGACCTGCGAATCTAGAAATGCAACGGAATGCTTGCCGGGAGGTTTCGCATCCCGACGGATTAGGGGCATCAGCGTTTCGGCCACGGCGATGGGGGTTAATTCGCCGGATTTATACAGCGCATGGTAATCGGCAGAGGTATAGTAACCCGAAAGCCCATTCCTTCTTTGAGTTGGGATGGGTAGTTCAGCTGGGGATAAGGAAATATTGAGCTTATTCTCGAGGACGGGGATAACGGTAGGATCGTAGCGGGCAGGGTACTGCTTTAAATGGGGGATATTGTGGATGATGTCGAAACCGGCATTGCGCCAGAAGTAACTTTGGATGAAGTTCACGTTGTGAATGCTGATTGGGATAAAATGTTAGTTGAAATCTCGTTACAGTGATCCATACCCCTCGTCCTTTTTTATTATCAATTTTTTTTTTTATTAAAAAAAAAAAAAAAAAAAAAGGGAGAAATGTTTGGTTGATATAAAGCTTACAGTGTAGCTCCGATAGCTAGAGGGAGGCCGCGAAAGACGGGGATCGATTGGTCTTCATTCTTGTAGGGGACGGACGGTCCTTCACGGACCTCGGGATAGTGGACAAACTGCGGTTGGGAACTCATCGTGAAATGTGGGCAATCTTTCGACCCCAGAGCTGAGAGGAACGTGAGAAAATGTAGCGATGATGGGTTTAAATCAGCTTGTTGATCAATCAAATGGACCGCGGTTCAGCATGTGGTCCAGCGCCAAGCCACCATGTCACATCATAAAGATCACCGATCGACTCCATTGATTTATTTATTTAAAGTTTAAAGTTCGTACTTGTACATATTTGTCCATGATTATTCTACACAATTATTATATAGGCAATTCTATGCTTTCACAGGCTGAGCTTGATGTTAGCTCTGTCCAGTGCCAATGCGACACCAGTTATGATGGCCACATATGCGATCAAGACCGCCATGGCATGCGCAGTGGTGACGTCGAGTGTGGGGACGCTCAAATTCACAGCCCCCGTGAGGAGATTTGCTACGAGAAACAATGCTAGTCCGTTCTTGTTGAAAGCTGACATGATGCGGCTTGTCGCAAATGAAGTCCGTTCAAGCTCGCCGTCCTTCCCAGTTTCCCGGTGGATGGAGGGAAAAAACGTACTCTCGAGGAGGCAGAAAAGGAAGAGTTGAGCATTGTTGAAGGCGGACACCCAGAGCACATAAGGCATGTTAGCCAGACGGCGCGAAACTGGGATGTTGGCCCCAAAACCCATCGCATACGTGGAATTAAATGCGAAAAGTGTGGTCCAAACCAGAGATTGCAGTCCCAGACTAATAAGCACACTCTTCCTGGCTTGTTGAGGCGACCGTGACGGCGACGTTCCGCGTGGGATGATTCTGATGCCAATCGCACGCCCAGCAAGGAAGATTGCAAGGTATCCCAGAAAGGAGAAAACACCTTCCCGATTTTTAGAAAGTAGATCCGGCCCACGGGGAGAGACAAGAATGTAGCCCTTGAGATCTGTTGATTCCAGGGCTACCTGATACAGGACCGCAATACCCAGGGACAGGATCTCGTAGGATGGAATGATTGTAGCTAGGGCGTCGAAGATTTCCACAAATGGGGGCAGGAGACCCAATGTGAAGAAGAAGTTCCAGTGCACTCCGTATTCTGTTACATGTTCTGCATAGTCGAGACCTTTGACGCTGTATAACCGGATCAACCCAAGTACGAGCAAAGGGATTGAGTGTCGTGTGGAGGTTGTCAACCTCTGCCACAGGGCAACCTTCTTAGAATGGCTGTTCCGACCTTTAAGAATTGAACGAGCAGAGACCACCCCGCTCGAAAATACAAACGATCCAACTCCAAGATCCATGAGAGATGTGCCCCAGTTCTCAGCCTTCGCGAACCGCCGAGGGAAGATGCGAAAGTCAACCGCTAAGATAGCAACGCATGTGATGACCATCATGGCGGCACGATATGTTGTGAGAAACGGGTGAACGGGCAATGGTTCGAACGAGTTAGATGCATGATTTGGGGCATTCGTCTTGGCTGCAGCTGATGGGCGCGGAGGTTTAGCTTTCTGTTGCGTGCGGGTAGGCGTCGAAGTGAAGAGTAGTATGAGAGCTGGAAGGGCTAGGAGGATATTTAGGGTCCATGGCGCAGATGAATAGAGTGTAGTTGCAAAGAGAATGGACAACACGTTCAGGAAGAAGTCGGTGACTAATGCCGGCGCACCATAGGGATTGAAGAAGGAAAGACGAGACTGGAGTACCGACCAGAGAAGAACTGAGGCCTGGTTGGTTTAAGTGTGTTAGCCGAGGCGCAACCATAGAGTGAGGTCAAGAGCGCCACTCACAGGAGCAACGAGGGTGACGGCGTTGATCTCCAGGATGCTTCCACCTGCGAGATTAGACACGAATGCCTCTTTTCGAGCTTTATAACTCGAATCCATGTTGCTGAGCCTGCGCGTTAAAGCTTCCTTTCTAGTAGCCCCCTCAATTCAATTCAGTTCTGGAGAATTAGATATAATCTCGTCGTCAGTCGACCCATACTAAGCGAGAAGCTGCACATTCGAGAGAGAAAAACTGTCGGATAATAAGATGACAACTATCGGAATGCATCGAAAAGCATATTCCTGTACATTACTGTACGGTACCCAGGTAAACAATGCAGGGGCGTGCGGGGCTGCCCATTGTTACAGTGTATGGTAATCAGATTACACCAGTTGCCTTTTCTCCTCTAGCAATTGTTCACTGCCCGCGGTTGATCGATCAATCATATTCTGCCAACTTCCACGCGATTCCCCATCGCTTTACTTGAACAAGCGAGCCTCTCAGACGCTGGCAATAGCCATAGCTAGACTGACTCGTTGGCATCATCTTCTTGAAACAAAAGCCGCGCTGCTCAATTAATTCTTGCTTGGACAACCTCACAGCGAAGAATATCTCGTCAAGCCGGCATTTGATGGCATAGAGGGTCGGAGAGAAAAAAAGGCCAAGGGGTGAAGCAAAAAGAAACTAACTAACTTAAAGGACCCCTCTCGTACTTAACTTTCCTCTTAGCATCAAGTCATGACTCGTGTCCACCAACGTTGGGTTTATTTTATTTTTGTTTTTATTTTTATTTTATTTTATTTTATTTTATTTATTTATTTCCGATCGCTTTTGATCTCCCAGGTCGCATACCATGGGACATATGGCTGGCTACACACCCTGTCTACGTAAGAGACACGAGATACTAAGGGATAACAGTCCCATAAGCCTTTGATCATGATAGTGTCGACCATCGAACGGAGGTAGATTCTCTAGTTCAACACTAGGCTTGGAGCCTGCATCCCAGAACCAACTTACCATGAACCAGTTCCGTGGAGGATGGTCAATGATTGGTACGGGAGCGACGCTACCCTTGCTTTCTGATGGTCAGAAATAGTGACTAACGTTAATAAACCATGAGATTAGAGGCTGGATTATATTTGAAACAGGGAGGCTTCTCAAAATATCCATGTCTGTCATTCACACAAAACCACCTGTCGATTCCGAACACCGCGAAGTCGATCATCGTCGATTTCCAGGAATGTAAACGACCACTTTCGCCAACAAAAAGGCGCAGATGCTGTTAGGCTATTCTGAAATGTTGTGCAGCAATGATAGGGGCCCACCACACACGGCATTAATACAACATCCACTGCATGCTATTGTTTAGACAAACATCACTTGCGCACTCTGGGGTATTCTCGGCACTGTCTATAACATCGGGAACACAACAATATTTTCCTTGATACCTCGCTGTTAGTATACGTCATATGTGACATATACTTCGTAAAGGAGATTCAGAAATTGATCTCGGGGACAAATGATTCGGAGATTTCAAATAACCGAACGGGTCTGTGGAAAAAAAAAAAAGGGGGGGGCCTCAAAAAAAAAAAAAAAGAAAAGAAAAGAAAATAAAAAGGTGGGATCTCTTAATGTACCCCCATCGATTATGAATTCTAGACTACTAACCGTCGTAGGGACATTTGTGGGTGCGTCATGCATCGATTAGGCCTCCTGTTGACTGCGCCGCACCCAAAAAGAGAAATAGGAATTTCTTTTTTCTTTTTTCTTTTTTGACCACCCCTTCGTTTTCCCCATCCCTTGGTCATTCTCCCCAGTACTAAGGACGATTTCTTATGGAGGATTAACTTAACTCTCGGGATCTTGTTGGTCCAACAAACTTCTGCCGCCTCTCGATGAGCTAGGGCAACCTTTATGGTCCCTCCAAATCTTTTCCGCTTCGGCCCAACGAATCGTAGTTAGACTTGAACGAGTCCATTCGCAAGTGGAGTCGATCTACTTGCCTCGTGGTCAGCACCACCCATGGTTTCATGGCTCCGTCCAAGATCCGAGAGGGCTACACCCACGCTCAAGTTTGGATACAGCCTTCCATGTTGGGCGTAGGAAAGTGATCCGGCTTGTGGCGCTAAGATGGATGACGTACGATTCGTTGAATCTTATTGACCAAAGAGCTTCTCGTTCATCTGGCTATCGCCAAGACTGGCAGATCCCAGGGAATCACTCGCTCTTTTCAAATAAAGGGCTGATGATCGTTTCTGATGCATTCCACACCTCGTGGGCAAGTGGGCTTAAGTGTGGGAAACCCTTACGCGCGAAATATGGCAGGCTCCTTCCTTTTTTCGCAGGGGGGGAACAAGACCCGAACCGTCCTTTACGGTTCTGGGTGTTTCAAATGCCGGTAAAATTCATCGGTGGAAACAATATCAAAGTTTCCTGTGGCTCTGGATGATTTTCTTGGAGGTGTTGAGCCAGCCTCACCATGTGGCCTGGGGTTCCTCGGGTCCACCTGTTGATAGATTCTGTCTGTACGGCTATCGGCTCGATAAAAGTTCAAGAAGACCGAAGTTCTCTCTGAAAGCAATGCCAGCCAGCCCATTTCGATACATGGGTAGCGCGGCGCAGTATCACTATGCATGACTGGCTCCGGCCTATCAGAAAGACTCCAGCGTCAAGCAACCCCGTCTATTAGCTAGGGTAGTAGGTAAGGGTGCCGGGGGATTGCTAATTGCAAATTAGAACAGAACTTGTAGGTCGGGAGGGCCGGAAAATGCACATAGCATCGCGCCAGACCCATAGTAATATCTTGTTGGAGGAAAGGCGCTACACCCGTCGTAATCGACGCCCCCTCTTACAGGGTTTTCTGTCCTCTGCGCACGCCCATTGGCGTTCTTCACGGCCGAGGGACCGTTGTTTAACAGGGGGATTTTATTGTTGGGAGCTCATCTGCTCGGGTATCGACCCTTACTCTTAGCGACAATCTGGAGACCCAAGCTACTATTAGGTATTTTAGGCCCAGAATGTGCCTAGTTCCAAAAGTACCCGGCCAGATGAGGCTTTGCGGGCTCACCTTCCCGCAAGAACGAGCCTTTTTCGTGGCCGTCACAAAAAAACGAAGGATACAACTTCTCCTCTATCCACCCGCTTTCTATCAAGTGGTTCTTCCCTCGTTCGCTTGGGCATGCACACCATATTTTAGTGCGATCCACGCACATGGCACAACCATAGTCGCATCCTGAGGTCCTGGATGATACGATCCCTGTAGCCTGCCCCAGAAACTGGGATGTATCACATTCATCTCTTCGATGTTTATGCTTGTCATCCTCAAAGGACGCGCTACCCCCACCCTCGGACACTCAGTCGGCTACTGTAGCAAGCACATGATGGCTTCCATCCCAGACCCCCAGCCTAAGAAACGAGAGTCCCGTGCTGGGACGCGAAAGGTGACGTCTCTCTCGGCAGAACAACTCGAAAGAAAGCGCGCCAACGATCGGGAGGCCCAAAGGACTATTCGGCAACGGACAAAGGAGCATATCGAACGCCTGGAGCACCAAGTAGCGGAGTTAAAATTGAAAGGGGAACAATATGATCATGTTGTCCGAAGAAACACTGCCTTGGAAAACGAGATCAGGGCTTTAAAACAACAGCTAGCTTTGGCAAGAAGCGGACAAGCCTATTCAAGCCCAGGTGTGTGATATCGTCCTTGCCGCTTGTCATGTGGTGCGGTTACAATGCGACCATGGCTGACCGTCTCTGGAGCAGCCGAGGGCTCATACAATACCCCTTCCGGGCCAGTGCTTCCTTCTCAATTCACAGAATCCTTGAGAGTAAATCCAGTTTCCAGGACTCCATCGGCTCTTTCGGCATCCAGCCAGGTCTCTGTTGCGCCTGACTGGCAACAATACGGTTCCACAGGGTCACCTTCTATCTGTGAATCGTCGGACGCAGATTACTCGAATAGGGTAGAACCTTTTATGTTCGAAGGCCAGTTACAAACGTCGAACCCGATGGCTGTTGCAGCACCCCAAGCCAGCTTTAATCGCCCCGGTGGTCGTCCTCCTGATTCCAATTTCCACTCATATTCACACTTGTACCCAGGAGGTGGTCCCAGCCAAGTACACCGAGGCGAGCATCCACACAACCCTCAACACGTCGTGCAATGTACGACGAGTCAACGATCAATGTCCGTGCCAACTATTCCATCAGAACGGGACCTTCGTGGGTATCCCGTTATTCACGCCGCCCAACAATACCAACAAGTCCCGGAACAACCCCCAAGAAACGATTACAGCTATGACTGGGATCGTCGACAGTGATTCCGTTGGCAGGTGGTCATTAAAGGTGGTATTTTTTAGTTGAGACCTAAATACCTACGAACAAATTTGCCACCGGTACCCAGTACGCGATGAGTATATCCGTGTGGTTGACGCACGACACAAACATTCGACCTTCTGTACCGGCCTGTCCATGGGCTATCAATGCCTACGCTGGTCTTAACCGCCCCTTGCCGTGGTAACTAACTTTTCTTCTCTACTGTCGGCTCAAATGCATGGAAGGCCCTTTGAATGGCGCCTTGCTCACTATCGCTATGGGTCCTCCAGACTCAGCACTACACACTATAGCGGGCTATATTCTCTTATCATAAAAGTGATAGCCTGGAGTATAATACCTATAAACTGATCAGTCACCCGCCTGACGGAAATGATTAATGATAACTGCCAAACCATTTACATTACGAAGTCTTGAAATGAATATGTTCTGTATTCCGGTGCAGGGCTCTCGGGCATTCACGATACCTCGAATACCTACTAGGTTTCCCCTGGGTTTTCTTTTCTTTTTTTTTTTTTTTTTAAGAACACAGTATGAGCTCTGCAATGAGGGAAGGAATTATACAGTAAAATCCATCGGCATATGTCCCGGTGCTGACGCCTTCGACCCCACCAAAGGCCAAATTTAAAGTAAGGGACAGAGTAGCCTTATCGAGGGGTTCGACTTATCAGATAAAACCTATCACATCACTCTACAGCAAAAGTCTGTTTATAAATAGAATGTTCAACTGCCGGTTTTTTTTTTTTTTTTTTTAAACCAAATGCTAGTTTATCATACAAACTGTTCATAACTCTAATATCAGCAGAAGTGTATCATGTATCTTGTGGTCATCAAGCGACTACATCCCTCAAAGACACAGGCCAGGTATCTAGCAAAATCAAGAATAACAGGGATCCACATTTAGTTAGTTTTAGTTAGTATACTGCTTCTGCAGAAGTTTCGCGATGGTCTGCAGCTGGATATTGCTGGTTCCTTCATAGATAGCGCCGATCTTGCTATCACGGAACATCTTCTCTGCGATACCCTCGCGCACAAAGCCCATTCCGCCCATCCATTCTACTGCAGAGCCGGATACGCGGCCTGCAACCTGTGATGCGTAGAGCTTGGCCATTGCGGCGTCCTGGACGAAATCTTGACCTGCTTCCTTCTTGCGTGCGGCGTTATAAACTAAAGCACGTGCTGCAGCAATTTCGGTGTAGGCCTGAGCCAACTGATGCTGCATGCCTTGGAAAGTTCCAATGAGCTGACCAAACTGACGGCGGTCGTTCCAGACATAGCTGTCGTCGAAAGTTAGTAAAAGTTCTTCTGCATGATGTCAAAAAAAGCACGTCCGAGCTGTCCTTACCGAGCAGCATTCTCCCAGGCACCCAGTGCCAACCCAGTCATCTGAGCAGCAATACCAATGCGACCCTCGTTAAGAACGCTGATGGCGTATTTGTAGCCCTGTCCTTCTTCACCCAGGAGGTTGCTCTTGGGAATCACCACGTCGTCGAAGTTGAGCACGCAGGTGCTGCTGGCGCGGATGCCCAACTTCTTCTCCTTCTTGGCAATAGAGAACCCTGGTGTATCCTTCTCGACAATAAATGCAGTGATACCTTTGTACCCTTGGCTGGGGTCAAGGTTGGCGAAAACGATAAATACACCAGACTCCATAGCGTTGGTGATCCACATCTTCGAACCATTCAGCTTATATCCATCGGCAAGTTTCTCAGCCTTGGTCTGCAGAGCGAAAGCATCCGATCCAGATGCAGGCTCAGACAGACAGAATGAGCCCACAGTGCCGGTGGACAGCTTGGGCAGCCACGTCCGCCTCGCCTGGGCATCACCATATTTCATGATAGCCGTGTTCACGAGTGTGTTGTGAACATCGACCATGACACTGACGCTAGGGTCAATCCTTGCCAGTTCCTCGATCGCCACGATGGCGGATGTAAAGTTCATGCCCGCTCCACCGTATTCCTCGGGGACCTCAATACTCATCAACCCTTGCTCGAACAGCTGCTCGACAATGGCGGGGTCCATGGCTTCCGCCTCATCCATGTCTCGGACCTTAGGTCCAATCTGCTCCTGAGCGAACTTTGACACTGTGTCGGCCATCATCGACTCTGTTTCGGACAGAAGGGTGATTGGGGTTGGTGTCAGAGTGGACAAGTCGACATCCCGCCGGCGGGATGTGGTAGAGAATGCATGTGTACTGTACATTCAATGGTAGTTAGTGATGACATGCACATACATTTTGAGAGTCTATGCTATTGGACAAAGCAGTCGTGAGCAAACCACTGGGGAAACACACCTCCGAGCTAAATGAGAGGGCAATGGCCGTCTTGCGGCCATGCGGAAGGAGGGAGTAGTCCGGCACAAAGGCCGCAACGCACGGGTGATGGACGCCATCGCAGGGGACTGAAATAGGTAAGTTAAGACTAGCTAGAGGCACGGAATCAAATGCTTGACTGCACAGAAAAGAGGGGGGAAAGGAAAGAGAGGAGAAGTGAGCTGGGGAAGAAGAGGGTGTTGGAGCGAAATCACGAGGGCGCCGCAGATGAACCTCGGTTAACCGCGGCCCCAGCATGTAAGCTTGCTTGCTTCCCCATGGGTTGCCCGCGGCCTTACTTTCAATGGCCCGCGGGACCAGAATTTCCTCTTCATGATCAATTTCGCTTTACTACGGAACGAAGATAATCTTCCGGTGATTTGTTTTCATGTCATGATCTACTCCATTTATTCAACATTGACTACTTTCTCTGGATCGAACGCCTTCGACTGAGCGAAGTAGTACCCCCTCTGATTCGCCACAAGTCGTTTCCCAGTCTTGTCATCTATGAAATCGCAATTGTAGTGCGTATGTCCAAATGCCCAGAGACACACTTGAGTATTCTTCCAACATGGTTCTTCTGCGATGTCCGTTGCGAACCCTGAAGAGATGGGGCTGTTTGCATGCACGGGGTCAACAGCCGCTGCGGCAAGGGTTGGACTATGATGACTGAATATCACTATCTTGCGACGGGGTTCCAACTTCACAATATGAGAAACCTGATCGTTAAGCCATGTTCGGTCCGCCTCATGAGCGGCGCAATGGGCCTCAACCGTCCAATCCTCAATGTGATAAAAATCATTAAGGCCAAAGCTAACATGAGTTTCTTGACTCTTGGGAACTCTGGAGTATAGTATGCAGCCCAGAACGGTGATGTGAGGGGAGATATCGTAGCGTGCCTGATCCATAAACACAAACTCCCCCAGGAGCTGACCTTCTTGCGTTCGTTTCTGGTAAATGGTGTTAGAGAATTTTTGCATTCTTTCCCTCGCAGTCGTCCAACTGGAATGGTAAGGCTCATGGTTTCCTAAGAGGAAAAAGACGATCTGAAACTTTTGAAGCTGAGCTTCAAGAAAGATAAACAAACCATCGTCTTTGACATTGCCGATATCGCCCAGAAGCGCCAGGTAGGGCGCTTTGGGAGCGATGTCAAATAAATCGTACGCCTTGGGGGCTTCTAGGTGGAGGTCAGACAGGATCTGAAAAGACGCCATTCGATGCCAAGATATCTATGTTCTTGAGAGCTGATGTTAAGCGCCACTAATACTGAAAAACTGGAGCTTGTGACTGAAATAGCACTGCCTAGTAGCTACGTGGTGCTGTTGGGAAAAATCGCATCTCTGGTTTGCGGAAGAATCCCCGACCAGCAAGAGGCACATCCAGCGAACAACAGATACAGAATATTCAGGAATGTCCCAACAGAGACGAAATATTCACATGCAAATTGTTGGTGAAGTTTGTTTCCATTTGCTTCAAGCCACTCATGGCACAGAAGACGATCGAACCGGTGGCGGTGCATTCTTCATGACCCTGTGGCGCAGCAATGTTGAGACCTGAAAGGGGTAATTAACTAAAAGGGGTGACCCAATGCTTATCTAATCAAGAGTACAGTGTCACTTTGACAACGTCATTGGCTATGACGACGCGCCCCTCCAGGAAGACCAAGACTTCTCTTGACAGAGATATATTGTTGCCTCTGTCCTCCAGAGATTGAATACCTCTTGATACTCTTTTTCACAGCTACATTATCCTCAGTGACTTCTTGCTTGGAGATAATCACGCCAGAGCATTCCGTCTTTCTTTACACTAACGACTGTTATCATTTTCCCCGCAGTACCAACAGACCCCCGCTTTAGGTAATAAACAGGGGTACAACGTTATCTCAGACTCTATCAATATCATGTCGGGCACCGCTCATGACCCTCGCCTTCTCTACAGTGTCAACAACATAACTGCTTTCCATATCCAAAATGGCGAAGAATCCGAGCTCACCCCATCAGGGCCTCAAACCCTTTCCCTTTTAATGGTTCCGACAAGTACTTCTACACCTCAGAGCTCTCACGATGCGCCAGCAGAAGAAGATTTCTATCTTCATCTTAACCTCCCTCCGGAGTTGGATCTGGCACTTCCAGCCTCTACACAGATCTATCACCAGCCGCCGAACAGCTATTTGATCCCCCGCTGGGATTTGGGTCCAGATGCAGGCGCGTTCATTCGCATACAATTTCCGGCCATTGGGAGCGGCCCTGATAAGGTATCTCAGGAAGATGTGGATACTTTTGAGACCATTCTGGCACAGTGTACCGCATTCCTGGAGCGCGCAGCCCCACCAAAAGACCATGCTCCGTACAACCCAGCAGACTTTGCGCCAGGTGCAGGCTATGTCTCGTCCACGAGTCCTGATCGGAAGGACCCTCATGGGCGGATAGTGCTTGTTGATGAAGAGGATGGCAGTGTTGTTGGTGAAATGGAAGGGTATGATGTTGTTGAGAAACCTGGCGTGACGCCTGGCTCTAAGCGTAAGTCAGCCATATTCTCTGTAGGCGTGACCCATGCTTAACTTTTCATTAGGGCCTGTGGAGGTAGAACTCCCTGCAGAAGGCGAAGGTAACAAAGTTAGTGTCAGTAACGTGTCTGAGGAATACTTGCAGATGGCCCGGCACCCTGCGTATAAGAACTCAACACTGGTCCAAACTTCTGCTACGGCCTCTCGTCTGATCGTGACTGGTTCTTCATATGTTGCCAATATGATGACTAGTGGGGCCGAAACCTTTACCCAAAAAACCAAACCTAACCCAAAGCCAATGACTTTCTCTGAGGCTACTCACTCAAGGGTTCGTAAGGTTGGGAATTTCACTCATGGTGCCGCCGGCCTCTCAGCCAAGACTGTTGGCCAGGTTGGTAAGGTTGCGCAGAACTTCGGTGCTTCGTTGACCCGTCGCAACCCCGATGCAAGGCGCAAAGGCGACAAGGCAGTGAACGGCGACTACAAGCCGGGCATACTAAACAAATCAATGATCGCATTCTCGACACTGGCGGACGGTATTGAGCAAAGTGCCCGCACCGTACTAACCCACGGCTCTGCTGCTGCCAGTACGATGATCGGGCATCGGTATGGAGCTGAAGCTGGCGCCGTGGCGAGCGATTTGACTGGGGGTGTGAAGAATGTCGGACTAGTCTACATCGATGCCACGGGGGTCAGCCGTAAGGCAGTCCTCAAGTCCGTAGCTAAGGGTATGGTTGTCGGGCGCATGCGCAACGGAAAGCAAGTTCTAGTCGGTAGTGGTGACGGCGGAGATGTGCCCCCGGCTGCAGGAGGTCGGAGCAATAACACCTCAGGACGGGATCCCGTTGCCAGACGTCCATCTCCCACCCCTACACCACCGCCCGCCTATGGTGCTCCGAACACAACGTCGCTCGGTGGAATAAGCATGTCAAGGGGCAAAAATTGAATAATACATGATAACGATATACAGGGATTTAGGCATAAATCTTGACTTTCTATTATTTTGTTTTCTTCATTTTGTTTTTGAAGAATTGAAGTTAAATCCTGTGGTCATCATTTCATGATCTTCTTGTCACTTGGAGCTTGATGTCAGTTAGAGCGGGCTTAAATGTTTTAAAGTTGAAATTCCTGTACATACCTATTATGGAACATACTTTATGTCCAAGAGTCATATTAGATATTCGAAAAGAACTATCCGTTTTAAGCATTGAACCCGAGAAGTTTCTTGAATATTTCTTCTTCGCTTTGCCCTGTCATGTGGAGAGTAGTAGGTTGCCTTGATCGAGGCCCACTCTCAGCCTATCAATGGTTAAGTACGGAATACGGAGCACGGAATACGTAGATGTATCTCGGAATCTCCGCATCGTTACTTACTGGGTGGATACCTCCAATACTAAGCTACGTAAGAGAAATCTTCACCGCAGTAGGGTCCAAATGTTCAGCCAATATCCGAGTAGAAACATATTCCATTGGCAAGGTGTGGGCAGAAAGCAGAATTCATAGACTTGCCACTCCTGAAATGGACACAGCTCGTATAGTTAGTTTTGTATTTATCTAACCTTTACAGTAAGCATGGCAATAAGTTTCTTTACTGAAAGTACTACCTGGTTTATGCGATGGTGGGAAACTCTGAAGGGCCCGAGGCATGGGCTCTGAAAGAACTGCAATATTTAGAAAACCATCTATTGCCTTGACCTTCAAAAGACCCTTATATAAGGGTCCGTTATCTTGCGTTTGTAATTAGCTTTAATCAAATGCTTTCTATCCTACCAGGTGAGTGCCGTATGTTTCATTTGAATCTCTTCTACTGACTATAATTAGAAAGTGTCTCAGCATGAAAACCACTGTCATATCTATCCTCATCCTCTCCTTTTTCTCCTCCAACGTTGCAGGTGTGAAGCCTTCCCACAGTCTGCCAGCAGCCCGAACTTCATTCTTTGGTCCCTAAAGAGCTCCCGCCTATCCCAGGTGTAAGTCAACCAAGCCACGAGATGATCATAGATCCCATAACTGACTGTAGGAAAGACCTGCCTCGTAGTGATGGTACCAGCAAAGCCAACTGAAAAACAGAGGCAAGTATGTAAAGCTGTAGAAGGAGCGGAGTACAAGGCAGGATTCCACATACCTAGCAAAGTCTACGAAGAGCCTTGTGATGCTCAATCTCCGGTAAGTGAGCCGTTGGTATTTTCTTTGTTGTCTGTTGATTAACCGTAGCAGTGTATTAATTCGGGAAACGATTGCTTTATTAGACTAGTTCATGTACCAGGGGGCCCCAATCGTGCTGCTACAAGGAAGATAGTGGGAGCAACATGCCGTTGAAGAGGTTCAAGGAGAATAATAAGAGATCGAAAGACAAAAGGAGAACACCAGTTGGTAGGAAACTGGATGCACTAGGGTTAAGTATCACATACATAGTTGAAGGGATTGGATACGTTTAACCATGTATACACATAATGTGTAATGGCTGTGCAACTCCTTGAAAGGGAATCTTATCTTTGTATATAAAGATGATATAAAACAAACGACTGGTCGATTCTGAAAATAAAATCTGCTTGTATAATAAGAAATTGACACCCTAAACTAGTCATGCATGGCTGTAACATTTTTCTATGAGCAGCAGCTTCTTATAATAGGCACCGACGCTTCTATAGGGTTTCGTGTGAGTGCTGAGGGACCGCAGGCCTATTGGCATTTGTCTGTTGCCCGTACTAGGGCGACCCTGGAGGCGAAAGTTTAAAGGTCGGCTAATCCGAGATTGCCCTGGACCGGACGGAGTAAATTTAAGTGGGATTGAGGATGGAAAAGTACAACACAATGTTTCCACTGAGAGATGTATGATGGCCTGTTGATGACGAATTTCTCTGACTATATGCTTTGCGTGTGCTCCGTATACCTCGCTATTCATCTCCTTTATTGGAATGAACTGCTCTGAATGCTGGGATATCCTTGCTGGAGAGACCCAGCCCTGTGTATTTTATACACCACTGTTGTGCACGTATAAATACCTATGCAATACTGGTGTCAATTCTCATTCACCGAGCGAAAGCTCATGCTGAATTATGACAGGGAACCTTAAACCCGGAACAATGGAGATCTACTGTGGAATGCGGGACTTAAAGAATGAAGATAAGATAGATCGAAAATATGATCGATAAACCAAGGGATATAGAATTTAAGCTCGCGAAACCATCAAGATTCCGATTAGTTAACCATCCATTCAAGCACAATTGGTGGGCAGAAAGAACTCTGGGTCAGTGACACCCCTACCATGGTTGAGGCCGGAGTGGAGGTTGGGGGGTAAAGGGGGTTGGACGGTTGGACTGTTGTCATAGATACTGCTCGGTTTGGGCTTTCTATTTGCTGTAAGTCATTCGTTAGGGTAAGATGAAATAGCAGGAGACTAAAACCCAGTTGAGAAACACAAGAAATATGCAAGTCAACATCAATCATAATAAATCCCTGGGTTGGAAGTGGCAGGGGTACGGAGGGCGCCGAACATGTAACCCCGTCTCAAGGACCAATCAAAACCGGCGGAATCATCGCATTGGCGCTTCAAGATGACGATCGGCTCGCCCCAGAGGCTCTAGTGAACTTGCCGTCCCGGGAGATGAAACAGTGGTTCGCTTTACCCCTGATGACTTGGCAACCCTCATTTCCCTTGGTCGGTCTAATTTGAAGACACAAGTCGGAATCTAAATTATGGTTCTCTTTAAAAGAAACAAAAAAAAAAAAATCATCATTGTTAGTGGAGGTGATATGTGTCTCCATTCCGTGTGTGATGTACAAGACCTACATATTATTCCTGTAATCGCAACGTACATTGTGGATGCAGTGGGGTGGATAAAGTGAAGTACCTATTAGTTCCCCATCTTGGGACCTGTTGATAGGTAACGGTTATTAGGAAGCCTTCATGCCTCAGGACGTAGCAAATGTTGTCTGACGACACCCCGGATATTAATCGCTATAAATATCTTTGGGTTAGCGCCTATATTATTCCCAGCCCATCAAGGTAAGGGACAAGAACACGTTCAGGCGCTTGAGAATAATAGATAATCAGGTCATGTTTGCTTTCGGGAATCTTGACTCTCGAAAACCAGAGAAACAGCAAGTGGATTATCCTACATTATCCACTCAACTATTCCAGGAACGGCATTCTAAAAGATACTGGTCCATATCCAAGGCCCGGAGATTGAGAATCATCTTTTCCGGTTTATCACAATTACTGGAATGACTTGAACAATTATATAGACTCTCAAACCATGTCATAATCATGATCAATATAAGTCGTTAGTTGATTGTTGGATCCATTGACCCGCTGGGGGTGACTGACTGGCTTTTTCTTTTTTTTTT
>NW_022475675.1:0-20431 GCF_009193585.1 Aspergillus caelatus
ATTTAATCTTTATTAAATTCTATAATAAAATTAATACTTGGCTATTCATTATATTAATTTATATATAATATTAATTTATATCTTTTTCAAATAATACTCTATTAAACTTTTTAATAAACTTTTATATTATATTTAAATACTAAATAAGAGCTTATTTAAATAATAATATAAATAAAATAATGCTATAATTAAAACTATTTATCTATTAAATTTAAATTGAAAAATAAAATATTTTTAAAACTATATTAAAAATATAATCTATTAGTATGTGGTTCTGGGTAGCAACCACCCTGTATATATATCACCTAACCGATTGAATCCTTGTTCAGGATTTAATTGTGAGCCTTTTGGTCGAGCGAATTAGGTGACTCCTAGTGGGAATCACAAGTAAGTAGAAAAATTAGTAAAAAATTTAATTATTAATTAATAGATCTATTTAAAATATTCTATTAAATTATAAAACTTATTTATAAACTTAAATTATTTAATATATAGAAAATATACTCTATTATTATTTTAATAATCTATTCAGAAAAGACTAATTTAGAAAATCTATTTAAAAGAATATCTCTAAAATCTCTATTAATAGTAGAAGAATAGTTTTTAAATAAAATAATTTAATATAAAATTAAATATATATTTAATAAATAGATCTTTTAACAAAAGAGATAATACTTAATTTATTAAGCTAAATAACTATTAGAATTCAATATCTGGGAACTAATTAAGAATTTTAAAAAAACTAAAAAATGAAAAAAATAAAATAAAAATATAAAAATAAAATAAAAAATAATAATAAAAATAAAGTAATTTTTATTTTATTTTATTTTTATCTATTTTATTTTAATATCTTTTACTTCTAATATTAATTATATCAATATTTTATTTTTATCAATTTTATTTTAATATCTTTTACTTCTAATATTAATTATATCAATATTTTTCTATTTTTATATACTACTTAAGTAATTCTTAATAACTTCTTTTCTTCTATTATTATTAATCTATTAACTACTTCTAGTAATAGCTTTCTAGTTTTTTATATTTATAAATAGTTTCTATATTTTCCTACTGTTTCTGTATTTATAGATAGTTTTTATATTTAATTATTTTCTTTTACTTATAGTTACTATTGTTAATTAATTACTTAGCTAGTTTTACTGTAGGGACACAGCCTTTTAAAAGATAACAGATTTATAGTACTTACCCGGTAATTCTGCCAAAGCCGTAAGCCGTAAGCGCAGCCGCTTATCGGCCTACTTTCCAACACAATAAAAAGAACAACTTCTACAATACTCTCACGGGCGTACGCTCAACAGAATCGCCTGGTGAGCACTACACTCGGTATGTACACATAACACCCTAGACCTATACAGAACTATAAAAAAATCTGGAAAAATCTAGATTCTTAGATCACATGATCTTTAGTGGGTCGGGGCGGGTTCAGGGCGGGCTTTTCGGGACACCCGATCAACTCTATATACGATACAGCCATCATGCAGAGTCATCATCGGATCTGTGACAAGCACAGCAATTATTCTAAAGATAGCTAAAAAATATAGCCTCTCTAACTAAGTATATTACTATACCATTACATGAATATAAGTTAATTAATTTCCCTAAGAATTACCAGAGTATAGATAATGTATAAAATTGTAAACTATCTACAATATCTATAGATAATACAAATTATGTAATAATTAAATTGAAATAGATCAATAAATAGTTTAAATAAATAAAATATAATTAAATCAATTACATCCCATTTATTTAAATCCTAGTAATAGATATAGAATAGACATAGATTAGTATACTAAAAATCTACTCTAGAGCTGGGTCGGGAGTGGGTACTACCGTACTAGATTTTGGATCTGTGCCTAACCTGATCTCAACTCTAGTCTCTAAGTGTAACCCACTCCCTCGTGATATACAGGACTACCCAAACACAGGTGTCAAAGTGACACCTCAGTACTATGGGAATACCGCGTCTCACACGGCATCTACGTCCATTTTCCGAAGCTGTTCTACTCGAGGGCAGGCTGCAAAAGCGGCAGGATGGAGTCGGCCATGTCCACTCTGTTGTAATCGATGGACCTAGTCTTGTTTACCATGTCTTTTGGCGGTTACTATCTTGGACAGATTCGAGAACTGAATTCCCAGACGCACAACCTACATGTAGTGAAGTAAGTTGTGGGGTTATGATTTATCTCCTGCTTCTGACTATTACCGGTGTAAAGATGTATTTGATACACACACTTCGAGCATTGTGAACAATATTGTTAATCTTCACTAGAGAACGAATATGCTTCGACGGCGCTTTGCCATCCGAAAAACGAAAAACACGGCTCCTTCGACTGGAAAAATCCAGGAGGAAAATTGAATTGCTTCGCCTCAAACCCCAGAGTGCCCTTCAGAACTCTAGTGGATATAGCGGCAAGCGTGCAATCGCCCTTGAAAACATCCTACAAGGCCGGGCCTTACCTGCGAGATATAATGATCTCCCCGAGAACCCCTTCATGGTTCCCGCGGTGTTTGAGGATCTTAAACTGAGATGGAACAAAGAGAATATCGTTACTGCAGCGAGAGATGCCCTGTACATGCAATCGATTGAGATCAAGGATTTTCCTTGGGCGGATATTACCGTAATGGTTCCTGGAGAAGCGGATGCCTATTGTGCTTACTTCGCAAAATGCACAAATTCGTCCATTCTAACAAACGATTCAGACCTTCTTCTCCATGATCTAGGGCCCCGGGGCTCTCTAATTTTCCTGAACTCCGTCGAGGTTGTTGGTTGGGACCCTCACAGGCCATCAGAACGGCAAATAAGAGCCATGAGTTTGAGCCCGGCATTGATTGCCCGCCGGCTGGGGGTTACAGATATCCTGCGCTTTGCTTTTGAACTCAAAACTCACCCAGATGCGGGAACGGCAGAGCTAGTCCAGCGAGCGAACAGCTCTTGCGAGGGATCCGAAAACACACCGGAATATCAAGCTTTTATCCAGGAATACCAACAAAGCATGCATGGGTTTGAAGCGACAAACCTGCAAAGCTTGCCGCATCTTGATGCAAGGGTCTCGGAGCTGTTCTGGCAATTTGAATGGCGACAAGGCCACATGGTCCCGGACGCACCGCACATGTACCTTGCAGTCTTGAACGAGGATCATGCCAGGCGTTGTGCATGGGCTGAAGGCCGCTTGTACAGGAGCCTGGCATATTCAGTTTTAAACGCTTCTCGTCCGGTTTCTAACAGAGTTGGCTTTATCAATGAATTCGCCCGACGGGGAGGGAGGATCGCTGTGGATAAGGTGGTCCTCGGAAATGAGAATTGGATCATGACGGAAACAGGAGTTCTCTTGGTTCGCCTGAGGTCAGTACAGAACAAGGTCGAGGTTGACACAGCTTTACCAGCATACTGGATCATGTTTGCGCTTTGTGAACTGCATGATGCAGATTCAAGCCTTGTAACACTCGATCATGCGCGATTGAGCCGCTTTCTTACCCTGGGATATATGAATGAGAACTTTGACTGGAAGGATATGCAGCTCACTGCACAGATCCAGGCAGTGCTATACTCACTAAGAATTTTAGGACAATTACTTGAAAGCTCAATGGATACCTGTGACAACATGGCGGAGTTGAAATCCATACTTAGCAATCTACCCCCGCTACATATGATCATGGGGCCGACCCCAAGCATGATGGATGAGACGCTTAACATATCTTGTGTTAGCGCACTCGTGCATCGACTTCTTCAAGGCTTGGGAAAAGAAGAAAATTGCAGCGAGATCCCCGATGCTGTGGGGTTCACAAAACAGCAGCTATTTTCGTACTCATTGGTTTCGCAGCAGGATGGGTCTAGAGTAGGCAACCATAGGCCACGCAAGATAAACAACATGTATGACTTTCTGCCCATGGAATAAGTTGACCATCCCACAATGTTTGTTTAAGAGTTTCAATAGCGTTACGAACACAATGAATATAATATAGAAAAAGGAGATGAAACTATACATATCAACAGGACAGCGAAAAACATCGCTGCCTTGGGGCTTATGTTAACAAACTAGCGCGATGATCGAAGGAATCCTGTAACACCACGGCAATACCCGACCAGTTCCGCCAAGCGCTGCCCTTCCCGTTGTTGTGCCATACTCCAGCTGGCCAATGCCTCCCTCAACGCTTCGTTTCCCCCAGACTCTGAGCACTTCATCACAACATCAGCATGGATTTTCAGAAACATTGCCATCCAGGCGTTGACAAGCTCGAAGTCCAATTTTGAGCGGAGACGGGTAGACAGGGCGAGAACGAAGTCTGATAGTTCAGAGTGACCCTCGTGTATCCGAGGATCCAATGACCTGATCTCTAGATCGGCCTTTGCTGGAGACACAGACTTGAAATACTCGATGAAGGGTTGAAAGTCCCCTGTATCTCGACCGGACCGTAAGAGTGCAGTAAACCGGGAACCTGTGATGCCAGCACTCATAGAATGTTGCAGCTTGGCGACACGCGAGCGTTCGGTGATTGTAATATCAGCTAGGAGATTAGGATCGAGATTTTCATCATGATTACCTTTTTCGGAAGTTGTTGGCAGGAAAAATGGTGCCTTCTCCGGGGCTTTTGGAGGGTCTTTTGGTTTATTGCGTTCCTACAAACTGTTAAGGCAAGCTCCTAGGGTTGGATCTCTACAGGGACGGCATCTTACCTTGATTAGGTCCAAATGAAGCATGGTCTGCCACTTGCTCTTGGGGACGACGCTGAGCGTGACCATATCGCGACTGAGTTGTTCTGTGGATAACATGGGCCCTTCGGCATCACTTGGCTGATAGTCCTCTAAGAATGCAGCTTCAATTGCCCCCACCCCAGTCTCACCAGAAATAGTAGGAGCCCCGACGTCTGCAATGTCAGCTTCATCCAAATTCCTGGTTGATATAGGTACAAATAAACTTCTGTTGGACCAGAGACTGACACCCAGTCCATCTGCATGGGCGGTGGCTAGAAATTCGCCCGTGGATGACATAGCCAATGCAGTGCACGTGCTGGGAACACGGAAGAGGTCAATGAGATGTCCTGTCGGCAAGTCCCATACTCGGATGATAGAATCCATCGAAGCGGCAATAATCCACCGTCCATCAGAGGAAAATGTAAAATCATTTATTTGACCTACACAACCCCAGAACTCACGAACGACTTTCCTCGTTTCTATGTCAACAACACGGATTGAAAGGTCGTCGCAGCTGAATGCAACCAGTTCGCTCGTGCTGTTGTATCGAAGGCCAGTGATGGATGTCATCGGATACCAGTCGAGTTCATCGGCAAGTGATCCCGAGGTGAAGTCCCAAAACTGAATTGTTGAGAACGATTAGTCTGATACTACACGAAAAGGGTTTGAAAATCTTACCTTCACTTTCCCATCAAGCCCACAGCTAATAACTGTTTGGTTCAATCCGTCAATAGCTACCCCGGTGACTGCTTTGCTATGCTTAGCACCATTGCCTTTGGAAGCTTTCTTGAGGCCACGACTGGGAAAACTCTGTCGGTATAAACCAGATTGCATGTTAAACATATCGATGCTACCTCCTGCTGACCCAACCAATGCAAAAGTTCCGCATTGCGAAATAGCGACACTCTGATACCGACCCAGTTAGAATGAGTCCACTGCTTTATAGGGTTCCGCTTACCTTAACCTCCATTTTATCTCCCGTTTCAAATGCCCAACGCCCAGCCTTCTTCTTACCCCAGAACCAAGTTCGAGCGAATTTATCACCGCGATGACCTGTCAGAACACTCTCCCAGCCTGTCTTGTTTGAAGCATCCGTATTGATCGATTTTGGGTTTGCCCAGATCGGACCGGACGTTGTAACGCCCATTCCTCCATCGCGATTAAGGGAGCAGGCGATGCAGGTTACTTCCGGTGCTTTGAGCTCTTGTGCCCCCGTCACCGTCTTCGAACCAACAAGCTTTTTCGCTTTGTGTTCCACAGCTCCTTGAGATATCTCGGTATTTTGGCTATCCTTTCGTACACTGAAACCCCAGAGACTGCAATCCTTGCTTGCGCTCAGTAGCCACTTACCGCCGAATTCAGAACCGTCCGAAGCGGAAGGTAAGAACTCGAGGGTAGTAACTGCAGCAGAATGACCGCTCCTCGAGTGAAGTGGTCTGGGAATAGGCGAAAAAGGTAGCTCGTCAAAAATCCATGTCTTGAGGGCGTTATCCTTCCCAGATGAGACCATTACCGGCTGCCCATCCAAAAATTCAATATGATTTACCCCCAATCCCTTCCCACCCTCAGTAACTCGATGTGCGCCTCGAAGCATCCCCACAACTCTACCACCGTGGTTCAAATCCCACATTGTGATATCTCCACTGTCTATGCAAGCCGTTGCCATGACACCTGGTCTTCGACCATCGTCGCCCGCGCCTAGGCCATCTGTCCGGAACGATATCGAGGTTATCCGTGGCGCATCTGACGAGCCCATCCGTAAGGACAATACGATCTGGTCGGTCTCGACATTGCGAATAGATAGTGCACCACTCTTGTAGGCAACTGCAATTAGGGATAATACAGGAGTGGGTTGGAGCACAGTTACAGCGCCGGCTTTTGAAGATGATGGAAGCATTGTGTAAATCATCTTCCCTGTTTTCACGTTCCAGATATCAATGCCTCCATCATACCGCCCAACAAAGACCTTGTTAAGATACGTTGGCATAGTGCACACTTGACCTGTGTATACTTGTTTCCCAGATGAGTCCTTAGTGCGCGGAGGGACTAAAGAGGTGTAATATTGGTATGTAGTATTTTTCCACACCTGAATACGTTCGCTGCCGCATCCCACAACCCAAGACCCAAAAACAAGGAGCCGTACAATGGGCTCCGTGGCATCCTTGGAAGCCTCGAGGGACGCAATCTTCTTGCCACGCTTGTAAACCCAAATACCCCCAGGGGAACCGGGCCGGAGATGACCCCATGCCACAAAAACCTTGTCCTGCCATGCGAATGTAGCCGTGATGGTATCTGGAGTTTGAGGTCGACTGATGAACACAAGATTTAGCCCTCGCCGTAAATCATAGGTCTGAACCGAACGTCCGACCGATGTTGAGATCTGGTATGTTGCTTTGCCTAAACGAACTGACGTAAAGGGAACAGTTGTAGGAGACACTAGCCCCAAAGTCTTACATTGAGGAACGTCAGTTACGAGATCAAAAAGTAATAGGTGCAAAAAAAAAAAGCGATGACTTTTAGGAGTGTTGGGTTGAGTGCTCAAATATTGTCTCACGTACTCGAAACGGAGAGAAAACTTTGGACCCAGCCGTTTGTGGCCCTGTTCGAACATCCTGGTCTATAGTCCTTTTCTGCCTCTTGGCCAGTGGCATGTCAAATGCATCATCCGTGAGGGACGGCATTATATAAGGGATAATATGCTCGATATGAAAATGGGGACGCAGCAGGAGTTGATATCGAAAAACGGAACAAGTTCTGTACTAGTACTAATTTTATTCTTGCCGCTTTGACGGTACGGCCGGGGCTTTTTTTTTTTTTTCCTTCCCTTTTTTTACTCCCGGAAAAACGGTATTAGCACCGAAGCAGATCGGCATTAGCGTTTCCAATTGATACGGGAGTACATACCTACAGTACGTACTTTCCGTTCTGAGAGTTTACTCAGAAATAAGCACCAGCTTTCCAATGTGCTGCAGATAGTTATACTCCGTACTGCTTACTTAAATAGGTACATGATACCCTTCTCAGCTACGAGTTAGCATTGGTATGGGAGAAGATATTCTCCCATTTTGAGATTATGAGCCACTAAAGGCTAAGTCGCTAACGTATCCGTCTAAAGTTAACTCCAGAGTAGATATCTGTACTCTGTAGGCCCTCTGGTTCGTGATAAGAAAGCCAATCAATATGAACAGGGCATTACTTCGTATTCTGTGGAGGTTTACGTTGTAATGAACCGTCCGGTATGTACTGTCACACTGTGTCTATGGCCCGGTAATGTGTATGTGCACCACCACCCTAGGGAAAAGCAAAAAGCAAAAAGGGAAAAAAAAAAGTGAAAGTAAAAACGGACTCCGCTTGCAGCAAAATATTAACTAGGATGATAGTGACGTACATTCTCTGACGTACTTCATAGGTACCGCTCTTCTTCCTCTCTAAAGTATTGAGCTGAAGGTAGAGGTAATGGCTTACTTCAATCTAAAAGTAAAGTAGCAATGTGATCAATTCTTGTTATCTTGATAAGCACACAGTTTGATTTTGCCTTTCTCTTTTCCTTCCATTCTCCTTTGGGTTCTCTTTTCAAGGGAGTTTTTATAGAATCTATTACGGGCCAGAAGCAACCCACTGCAAAGACCGCTAATCCGCCACCCAACCGCCCCTTTCTTTGCATCCCATTTCTTCTCAAAATTGTGTGCTTTACAGAAAGCTTTTCAATCACCCGCAACCCTCAGTTCCGTCATCAGAGTCCACAGTTATTAAGACCATTGTTTGCTGTCTTCAGGAGGCACATAGGATTTGCTTTCCCTCCATCTCCCTCTTCCCCCTTCTCTCTTATTTTTCTCCTGGATGGATCAGAATTGTGACCGTAGTAGCAGTCGTTCTGTTGGAGTTGGATCTTCTAAAAGCAGCATAGAGAGCGTTGCAAGATTGGCTGCCTCTTCATCAAGTGCTGGTCCTGACAAGACCGATGAATCAGCAACATCTCTGGTCGACCAGAATGAATCGCCCGTCGCCTTGAGAGGAATACATGGCATGCTGTCCCACCAAGCCAAGGCCAACAAAACCGATTGCACGTCTGATAATCAGACTGCAGGGCGCAGTAACCATCCTTCCACGCGTTCTTCAAGCAGAGCACCAAGAAGAATGAGTGGAAGTACGGCTGCAAGTTCCATTAGCGAGGCTGAGCCTGCACCTCCTAGCTTAGGAAAGATTGGAGTCTGTGCCCTAGATGTCAAAGCTCGCAGCAAACCTAGCCAAAATATACTGACCCGTCTTCAATCCAAGGGCGGGTTTGAAGTAATTGTTTTTGGTGACAAGGTGATCCTCGACGAAGCTGTAGAGAACTGGCCCGTATGTGACTATCTCATTGCGTTCTTTTCGGACGGCTTCCCATTGGACAAGGCCATTGCATATGCGAGACTCCGAAAGCCGTTTTGTGTCAACGACTTGCCGATGCAAAAGGTCCTATGGGATCGGCGACTTTGTTTGAGGATATTAGACAATATGAGTGTTCCTACGCCAAAGCGGTTAGAAGTTAACCGAGATGGTGGTCCAACATTGGAGTCTCCTGAACTTGCCCAACACGTATATCAACTGACCGGGGTCAAGCTTGAAGGCCCAGAGGACGGCATCGGAGGAGGCCTCTCTAGGACGAAGGAAGTGGCAATGTCTGATGATGGTGACTCTTTAATCGTGGACGGGAAGGTATTTAGAAAGCCGTTCGTTGAAAAACCGGTCAATGGGGAGAATCATAACATTCACATATACTTTCCTAACGATCAGCAATACGGTGGCGGCGGACGGAGGCTCTTCCGAAAGGTTGGAAATAAAAGTTCTGAATATGATCCAAACCTGGTCATTCCTAGGTCAGTGACGGAAAATGATTCCAGCTATATCTATGAACAGTTTGTGAGGGTGGATAATTCCGAGGACGTCAAGGCCTACACTGTCGGCCCAGACTTTTGTCATGCGGAAACACGGAAGTCACCCGTAGTTGACGGGCTTGTCCGTCGCAATACCCACGGAAAGGAGCTTAGGTACATAACAAAATTAAGCAGGGACGAGGCGACAATTGCTTCTAAAATATCGAACGGGTTTGGCCAGCGCATTTGTGGCTTTGACATGCTTCGTGTTGGTGACAGAAGCTATGTGATTGATGTTAATGGCTGGAGCTTCGTCAAAGATAACAATGACTATTATGACAGATGTGCCAGTATCTTGAAAGATATCTTCCTACATGAGAAACGCAGACGTGAAGGGACCCTGGAATCTGAATCTTTCCACCAAGATTTGAACCATTCTTGGAGGAACTCTGTGTCTCACAGGCACTCATTGAAGACTCTGTTGAAATCCCCTAGCGCATCCAGGCTTCATGGAAGTCCTCCGGGCCACAAAAGCCCCGACAATTCTCTCCCAGAAAGTACCCTTCCAGGGCTGCCTACCTCTTCCACGTTTGAGGAGTTAGATAATGGGAATAGCCATAAAAAACCGAGCGGACGGGAAAGGTTTTCGTTCTCAGGAGGTTTAGTTCCTCAGACTGCAAATGCATCTGTCACGTCAACAGATTCTGTTGATGACGCCCCTCCTCCACCCCCAGCTTCTAAACACTCGTGGAAGCTCAAGGGTATGGTAGCAGTTATCCGGCATGCAGATCGCACACCGAAGCAAAAATTCAAGTTTACTTTCCACAGCCAACCTTTTATTGATCTCCTGAAGGGACATCAAGAAGAAGTGGTCATCAAAGGCGAGGCTGCACTGGCCAGCGTTTCCGATGCAGTTAAGGTGGCAATGGAGCGAGAACTTGAAGATATGGATAAGCTGAAACTTCTCCGTACATCCCTTGAGAAGAAAGGAGGTTGGCCTGGGACAAAGGTTCAAATAAAGCCGATGTTTCGTAAGCGGAAACCAGAAGAATCGCGTGAACAAGAGATCTCCACGGTTCCAACGAAGCCTGCCGAGGGCATCCCGGATACACCTGGGTCCCCTAGTCTTGGTGAAGCGCCCGGGGGGAATGAAAAATTAACTAGGACCCAGACTCGGAGCGACTCTATATCTGGTGCCACTTTCTCCAGGTTTTCTGCTGCAGAGAACGATCTCATTTTAGACAAACTCCAGCTTGTAATCAAATGGGGGGGTGAACCAACACATGCAGCGCGCTACCAATCTCAGGACCTCGGTCTTAATATGCGCGATGACTTAAAATTAATGAACAAGGAAGCTTTGAATAACGTTCGGATATTCACGAGTTCCGAGCGAAGAGTGAGTACCAGCGGTAAGTCTACGCATTCTCAGGCTTAGTAGGTAGCTAGCTAAGCGAGTCTCATAGCTCAAATATGGGCCTGCTCTTTCCTTGATCAAAAGGAGCTTCCGGACGATTTCATACAAGTCCGGAAAGACCTTTTAGATGACTCGAACGCCGCGAAAGATCTCATGGACAAAGTGAAAAAGAAACTGAAGCTGCTTTTGCGAGAAGGATCCGCACCCTCGCAGTTCACATGGCCTAAAGATAATATCCCAGAGCCTTCAGTCGTCCTCGCTACGGTCGTTGAGCTTATGAAGTTTCATCGGGATGTTATGAGGCACAATTTCCGGAAACTTGAGAGTTCGTCGAGCCGTCCGTTTGAACCATACTCCCCTAATGATGGTCCTTCCAACACACACGGTGAGGCTTCTCCATTGGCTTCTATTCAGGGACGTTGGTGCACTGGTGAGGACCCTATGCTTTTCAAAGAGAGGTGGGAGAAGCTTTTCGCCGAGTTTTGCGACACGGAGAAGGTTGATCCTAGCAAACTCTCTGAACTATACGATAGTATGAAATTTGATGCTCTCCACAACCGGCAATTCTTGGAATGGGTGTTTATGCCTCCGGACACCGACGATGATGCGGAGGGGGAAGGTTATTCCCATTCTAAGACGCGAAACACTGTTACCGGAGACATCAAACCAGGAAACGAGGGTGCAAATCATGAAAGGAACGAAGAGCATGCGGACAGTCCAACTTTTGCGCATCGACTGGGGCTGAAGCGACGAATGCATGCATTTGAATCAATGCCGCATTTCAGGGCCCTGGATGACACCTACGATCACTATTTCAAGTTATATCCAGGCTCAAGCGCCAAGAAAGCTAAGCTGGATAGCAGGTTATCTAAGTTAAGAGAGTTGTACAAGTTGGCGAAGGTTCTTTTTGACTATGTCACTCCTCAGGAGTATGGAATTACCGATACGGAAAAGCTGGAGATCGGTTTGTTGACATCTTTACCATTACTTCAAGAGATCGTGAGGGATTTGGAGGAAGTTCAGGCCTCGCCAGATGCCAAGTCCTTCTTCTATTTCACAAAGGAGTCTCACATATACACCCTCCTGAATTGCATCTTGGAAGGTGGTATTCAGACGAAAATCGCTCGGCGGGCTATCCCCGAGTTAGATTACCTATCTCAAATATGCTTCGAACTTTATGAAGCTAAGGATTCTGAGTCATCGACGAATTCTTACTCAATTCGTATCTCGATCAGCCCTGGGTGCCATGCCTTTGATCCCCTTGATGTGCAGCTCGATTCGAGACATGCAATCGGTTGCGCCCCAAGGCGAAGCCTAACCGCTCACCAAGACTGGAAGAACGTTATTGAGACGCTCAAAGCGAAATTTGACACGTAAGTCCCATCCAACATGTTTGTTATCTACGATTTATCCTGGGTTGGTACTGACAAATGTTCCTGTTCAGAGTCAAGCTCCCCAAAACATTTATTGCAGTGAACCTGAGCGATAAACATGTCCCGGTCCATGAGGAAGAATCTTGATCATCCCTGTATAATACATGCGTCTAACTTTGTCGAAATTTCATGGGCCGCATGTGGCCTTGTTGTTATTATGAAACAAAGTCATGAAATAATACTACCAACTCTCAAAGGCGGAGGCTACCTAGCTTCCTAGCAGCCTGCCTAGTGATTAGGTTAGGTTTTGAGTACCTAATAATTGACCGATTGTAGGATTTAGTAATCCTTTGGTCGTGGTTGTCAATCAAAGCAAAAACATTTACCCCACCAGACAGTAAGCATAACCTAGCGTGTAATTTGTTCAACATTCCTATTTGAGTGTTTCCACTTTCCCACGAATCTCATTCACTCACTTTTTTTACTGCCTCCATCAGTAACCCAGCATCTTGATTCTTATCAGCGGTCGCCATTTATTAAATAAGAGAGCAAACGAGAGCAGAAAAAGCTAAAGGTGCGAAGTAGAGTATTTTTTTACTTCCTAGTCTTTAATGACGCAAGCAAGAGAATCCATGGCCCAACCACCAGATTCAAGTCAGTTCCGTGCTGATCTGATTGAAAACTATGTCCGGTGCTATAACCAATGGAAGGAAATAGCAGTCGCTATCGATGACATAGTCTGTGTTCTTTCTGAAACTATGTGTACTGAAGTTGGTTATAAGTTGCTGTTTCTCCAAAGAAAATCTGAAGATATCAATACAGAGGATTCCACGTACCTGGAAAGTATTCAGCTTACATCTCTGTCGCCCACACTGCGTTCCCAGTACTTGTGCACAGAGCTCCCTCGTCATTTGTGCTCACACGAAACTGAAATCCATATAATCGTATCCACAGCGTCGGGAACAGGGGCTGCCAAGAATTTGTACAGAAATATTCTACAGCCTTTCCTATTGCAACTTGGTGTATGTGATTACAACATCCATGAGACACGATCCTCACAGACCATCACGGATCTATGCAAGTCAGACTTTCTTCCTTGCGCCCAGGCGGGCATCCATGAAACCATTATCCTCCTCTCAGGGGATGGTGGAATAGTCGACGTAGTCGATGCGATATACAGTGCCCCGTGGCACTCAATCACCCGGCCCACCATTGTCTTAGTCCCCACAGGAACTGGAAATGCAATGGCTAGTTCCCTGGGACTCACTTCACATCCAACAACTTGGTTGAAAGAGCTGCTGCGAGGAAGACCGAGGCCTTTACCGACCTTCGGCGCCAAGTTTTCACCCGGCGCACAATATGTCACCGAGGAAGGCCGTGCTCGGGCTAGTATAAGTGCCAACTTCAAAAGCAAGTATGAAGTTCCGAAGGTACATGGTGCGGTTGTTGCAAGCTGGGGCGTACACGCCGCCTTAGTTGCCGATAGTGATACCACTGAATACCGCAGATTTGGTGCTGATAGGTTTAAATTGGCTGCAGAGGAACTTCTCTTCCCTCCAAGCGGTGCCGAGAGCCATAGATATGCCGGTACAATTAGTCTCACCAGGTGGGATTGTGAAGCTAACAGCGAGTATGTGGAGATCATGGAAATTAAAGAACACATGTATGTGCTGGCAACGATGGTCCCGAGACTTGAACGTGAGTTCGTGATCTCACCCGAGTCTGTTCCACTGGACGGTCGCTTGAGAATAATCCACTTTGGTCCGGTACCTTCCGAAAAAGCCATGCAGTTAATGGCCTCCGCGTATCAGGGAGGTCAGCATGTGTTTGACAGAAGTGTCTTCTACTCGGAGATTGAGAGGCTTAAGATTGAATTCCGTGAGTCGGATGAGAGGTGGAGACGGGTGTGCATTGACGGCAGAATCATTGCAGTCGAGTGTGATGGCTGGATGGAGATATACAAGGAGCCAGAATGTCTATTAAATATTCTGACGTCCGTTGAGTTTTAAAACCACTGTCTTAAATTTCAGCGTGTATGTTGCATAAGAACTTCCCCGCTTCTTCCTCTTTCTTACTCATTAGACGGCTACAGTGGGAGCCTGAAAGTATATGACCTAGGTATAGGGGTCGCATGCTTTAGAACCCCCACTATATCCAAACCTCTCTTACTTTATCTTCCTAGCCTTTCCACTGATTCCGTCCTGGAGACAATCGATCCACGTTGGCTGTATTCCTTGATCAGCCGAGCAATAACGCAGGCTCGGTTCAGTATGGTACTGTGATTACTCCAGGTATTTAGTGTGCTGGTTGTACTGCATGTATGTACAGTACATGGATTACTTGCTTCATCTGGCGCCAGGTTGAGTGAGCATATCTTAGGGCGCCGCAGTCAATGACTGGATCAAATTGTTGACCATATATGAAGGAATTGACAAGGTATAAATTGGTTCTAGTTATAGTATAATATAGATCTCTTCTACTTATATTATTCAAGTATATCCTTGTCGCCGCTGAATACAACTTGTAATATACCTACTGTACTCCGTACAGGTTGTCAAATGGTTAGTATCTCTGGAGTAGGGCTAATAAATTGAGTTGAACATAGTACCAAGGCGGGATTAAAGCTTGGCCAAATTAATAAGCCAGTCTTCGTTAACACACTATAACCTAACCTAACTTGGCGCCTAGGCTCTAGCGTCTGGTACCCCTACCAGTACTGTTAGATGGAACCCTGAAAGCAGATTGCATACCCCTTACTAGTACTGTACAGGGGGTTCCTTCATCATTATTGGCTTCTGACGTACAGCAAGTGTGGGGGCAACTTGAATAACGCAACTAGTAGTTCGGTACTTTCTACAGATAACCTCTGTATCTCTGTACCTCTGTACCAAGTACTCCCTATGTTCATCTCGGAACTCGCTCGCTATCAACAGTTGATCAGACCCTTGATCAAACTCCAGCGCTAGACACGCTGCCAGTATTTCTGATTGAGAGCCATAGGCTTTCATGCATGTGACCCAGAAAACCTCCCCGACCGACAGCCATCTTGACCAGTCCTATGATGGGAACAGCTGCGTTTGGTATCGATGCTTATCAGCCCTCGAACTTATCACGCTTCGCAGATACCAGATCGAAGACAACAGTCCCGCAGCAGTGAGGATAGCCCCAGATTTCATTCGCTTTTCGGGTGGAGTACTGGTTCTACCAATGATAGAAGAGCCGCTGAAATGCTATTGATTCACCAGACGGGCAGTGTGCGTGTGGGTGAGGTGGTCAGGTCTGTTGCCATCAATATGATAGTCTTAGTCAAGGCTTTCCTATTCGCATTACTGACCTTAGTCTTGTTATAAACAGGTACACAGTAACATACACACCGGGAGCCGACACCGCCAGTTCCATCCCAGGGGAATTGTTTGTGAAAGTCAAGAATACATCTGCAATTCCCCTCCGAGCTGCATACCTTCATGGCCCATATACCCTCTATACGTCTTGCTACCCATCCACGTTCGATCCAAATGTCAAACTCGATCAGCAAGCCACCGAAGGTATTCCGCAGTTTGAACCATATCTCAAAGCCGGGGGCAGTTGGAATGCTGTCATCACCGTGCCCCGGCGGCTTCGTCAAATGTCAGATGCCGCTTCTACCGAGCCCCAAAGTCACCAGAAAGTAACCTGGATCATAGAGATACTATCCCAAGTGATATTTTCGAGCACTGCATCCGTCAACTTTGAGCTTTTGGTGGGCCGCGACCAAAAGTCAGTGGAGTTATATTCTTCTGGTGCAGCGTCGACCACCGGGCATCAATCAGCTCAACTAAGTGACCACTGGTTACCGAATGCGAAAGGCAAGCAAGTGTTTGCTACAAACGGGGTGTTTTCCAGATCCGTAACGTTGCAGGTAGATGATACTGTGAGTCTCTGGAACACTCCCGTCCTTCCTTCGTTCGACAAAAGCTGCGGGGCGGGAAAGGATAAGGGACCAAGCGAAGGCAGTCCAACAAACAATGCCGAAGTACCAACGAGATCCAGCGAGTCAATTGATCAGTCGCAGAACAACAGGCGTAGAAAGAAAATACACCTTGTGGTTCTGACCCATGGCCTTCATAGCAACCTTGGTGCGGACATGCTTTATCTCAAGGAGAGCATTGATACTGCAGCCAGAAAAGCTAAGGAACAAGCCTATAATGCTCGTCAAAAGCATAAAAGCGAACAGAGCAGCAACGACGACGATGACGACGATGACGACGAGCAAGTCGTTGTTAGAGGATTTCCCGGAAATGCAGTCCGTACCGAACGCGGAATTCAGTATCTTGGCAAGCGTCTCGCCAAATATGTCTTGCTAATGACATATCCAGACCAGCCTTGCAATCCTTGTCACAATGCAAAGGCAAAGACCCCACCGAAATCTCTTGCCCCCTGGAGGAACGCGGCGACGGAGTTTCCTAAGGACCATACGGCTTCTGTGCCAGGGCCAACCGGAGGGGGTCATGCCTACCGAGTCACCAGCATCAGCTTTATCGGCCATTCTCTCGGCGGGCTCATTCAGACATATGCCATTGCATACATCCAAAAACATTCCCCTGAATTTTTTGATGTGGTTAGGCCCGTTAACTTCATCGCCTTAGCGACTCCTTTCCTCGGTTTGAGCAACGAAAACCCTATGTACATTCGCTTTGCCTTAGACTTAGGTCTGGTTGGTCGGACGGGCCAGGACCTAGGACTTAGTTGGACAGCGCCTAGAGTGAGAAGTGGCTGGGAAGCTATAATTGGCGGGAAAGGCAATTCAGCTAAACCACAAGGTCAATCAGATGCTGGATCAAAGCCTCTACTAAGAATCCTTCCCTGTGGTCCTGCGCATGAAGTACTCGCCAAGTTCCAACACCGTACAGTCTACTCTAATGTGGTCAATGATGGAATTGTACCTTTGAGGACTTCTTGTCTTCTTTTTCTTGACTGGAGAGGACTAGAACGAGTTGATAAGGCGCGGAGAGAAAATGGGATAGTTGGTACAATGGCTGAATGGGGGTGGGCCGAATTGACCGGCGCAAATTCAAAATCGCCACGGACGGCTCGCTCAGGTACAGAGTCGGAGTGGAAAGATACTGAGGAAACAAACAAAGCCCCCAAGGACATACCGACGATGCCTGCCAGTGCTCCGATCCATCATCAGCCATCAGATCGATCCCAACATTCAATTTGGCCTGATACGGCAATAGATGCAGCTCCAAATGACAACCAACCTGTAACCTATGGCCCCTTGAGCAATCTTTTTTCTATATTCCGGCCAAAAGAAGCTGTTAAAATATCACCTGGGCAGAAGCAATCTAAGATGCTTAAACGTAGCCAAACACTTGGCACACCCAGTCATGTCATACAGGGGCCACCGTCTCCTGGTGCCCCTACCCATGAGACATATACCGATAATCAACCATCTGATGACCATGGGCTTTATGCGCCGCCAAAGACAACCCTTTTTGAGTCAGCCAGTGATCTTCTCATGCCACCCCTTCCTCCCATTGAATTTATAATTGATCCTACTTCAAGACCTCGGACTATTTTCCATGACCGAGTCTATAGCCCTGAGGACATACCTCCTCCCTTGACTCCTAAGAGACGAACCTTAACGTTTGGTTCTTCCCAAAGTAAGGCCTTAAAAACAGGGTCATCTTCATCGGATAAATCTCCACATCGCGACTTAAATGAGAGTGAGAGTGGGCTCAAAGTCGAAGAGAAGATCGCCAGAGCTTATCATCGCGACCTAACGTGGCGAAAAGTGCTTGTTCGTCTTGAACCAGATGCACACAACAATATAATTGTTCGACGAATGTTCACGAACGCTTATGGTTGGCCTGTGGTAAAGCACCTTGTTGATACTCACTTTGGGTATACATCTGCGGCCCAATCTAAAGATGATTCCGCAAGAGGGGTAGAGAGGGCAAGGCCACTCGGAGTCCCAACAAATAGCTTAGGCGAAGAAGTGCAAGGACAAGTCGAACCCCCTATAGATGATTCGACTTCCGCACGAGGGCTTCCAGGCAGCCCGATCCCCGGGATTGGTTCTACTGATCAAACCGGGCCCGGCTTATCCCAAGAAAGTCGGCTAAACTCTCCGTGCAAGTAGAGGTTCGAATCGTGGATTATGCTTGGTTTATTACTTCACCCTCCCTATTTGTGTTTTCCCTCAAGCGCTGTTCATTGTATGTACATACATAGACACATGGGTGTATCCTCCCCTGTATATGCGCTAATGTATAGTAGTATATCATTGGTTTTTCAACCCACAGCCTGGGAACCTTCACCTTTCTCCCTCACACCTCTCCTGCTCTCTTCCTGACCTTTTCTTTTTGAAACGTGAAGACCTGATCTTTGACCAGCCGTATTGATAGTAGGCTTGTGCCAGTACGCCGGATACGTCAATACTCAAGCCTCCCTTGAATATTTCCCCAGAATTCCTCAACAAGCTCCCTTTGACCAATCTGGCTTGGAGAAGCTCTGACAGCGAGGTAGACCCTTCCGTCTATGACGGCCTGCCACCCGCCGGGATTACCGTCAACCATGATACCACCGGCCTCAGTGAGGATAACCCAGCCAGCGCACACATCCCACGCCCAACAGCCGCCTTCCCAGTACAAGTCAAGAGTGCCAGCGGCCACCGCACAGAGGTTGAGTGCGGCCGAACCCATGCTACGCATCGAACGAACCATTGCACCGCCCTCATCTTTAGTTTGGCCGAGCTTCTCCATGGTTCGCACCTTTGTTTCCCAATTCTTCCCCTTTCTATCGGAACCCCATTCAACACCGATGAGAGAGTTTTCCAGGCCTTGCAGTGGCTCAAGGTCTATTCCCTTGAGTGGAAGTTTGACACTGCGGTTCAGAAACGCCCCTTGGCCACGAATGGCAGAATAAAGGGTGTTATCGAATGGATTGTATACGATACCAACCACGGGAACCCGGTCAATGACAAACCCGAGAGACACACAAGCATGAGGGAAGCCATGCACGAAATTAATTGTCCCATCGATGGGATCAATCACAAAAGTGGGAGCAGTAGTCAAGGAATGACCTGGGTCATATGTTTCTTCCCCATGGAACCTAGCGATGAAGTAAGGAACAAACCACATCTACGGGGTGACATACGATAACTTTGCGGACAATCAAATGAGAGTCTAGTTGGGAGGAAGTGACGGAGGGCATGGTATACATACTGGTAATCTGGGTATTTGTCCTTCAGCGCTGTAGATATCATTTCTTCAACTGCACGGTCATATTGGGTGACAAGATCCGCACCTAAAGTTGTGAGTCAAGCTGGTTTACCCATTACATACTTGACCGTTCAGCTGTGCGTACTATTCTTCTTCGATCCGACACCATCCGTAGTGGGCAGAGCACCCATGATGATCTCTCCGGCTTTGTATGCTATCTCAATGAGGGAATCATGGATATGATTCAGATTGGGCAAGCCACCATCGGCCCTGCTTGTTTCTGGCGTCATGTCTTGGAATGGAGCAGTTTTGGTTGCAAACTATGTGTACAAATTATATATGTGGGAAACCTAAATGGCGGGAATATCCAACGTGTAAATTATGTAGATGGAGAGATAGGGATATAAGGGCGTATCTCCCCTTGACTTAGATTTGCTCGTTCCAGTGCTGTGGGTAATAGTCAAATAAATATAGATAATAGGTATAGAAGAATTAGGGCAAAGGTGCCGCCCTCTCGAGTGTACTGATGTGTGCGTGTGCGTGTGCGGTGCTGTATGTGTATCTAGGACGGATTAGGTGAAGGACAGAAGCAAGGAACACTGATCATTTAATATGCGGTCCATTTAAAGTTACTGGCTCATTTAAGAGGGTCTCTTTTTGGACTATTTTCTCGTACTTTCGTCCTCTCAACTGTGGGAAAGAAAAAAAATTCTCTCCTCCCCCCGCCTTTGTGACGTCGTGAGGGGTAATCCTGATTATTATAAATATACTCCGTATATACTGTTTATTCGTGGTACTAGTACTAGCATATCAGAATATCAAAATCTAATTGGACTTACATCTGGAGAACCCCACAATTAATTTATTCA
>NW_022475676.1:0-20420 GCF_009193585.1 Aspergillus caelatus
AAAGGCTTCAAACAAACAAAGAAACACTCGTCCACATAAACAACCAAGAAGATAAAGAAGGGGAATGAAACGAATTCCCCGTACCAAAGCAATCGATTAACCAATGAAATCGGTTTGGGTGCGGTGGTAGGTAGGTAAGTACTAAAGTACTGGACCGGTCCAGATCTCCCCCCCATATGCATACCCGATCTAAACCAAGAGACGAGTATCCATCCTATAGACGTAGAGATGAGATGTTGTCCTCTATACCATCACCATCACCATCACCATCACCATCACCTAATCGAAGCCCAACCACGATCCCCGGTAGACGAACGTCAGCTATTTCCATATTCCACGTCACACAAAGCCCCGTATAAAACCCACACCTCCCGCAGTAGCGCATCGCATCAGATCTATAACGTTACCGCTTCCAAATCCCTCATCACAACCGACATCTGGGCGCGTTTGGCCGCCTCGGCGACAAGGCTGAAGTCCCGTAAGAATGGCGCCGTAGCGGTCGGGCCTCCCGATCCGGACACTTGGTGCGGATAGCTTTCCAGCGCGTTCTGCTGTTGGCCGTTGGTCTCCGACAATTGGGAGAGCTGCTGTTGGGAATATTCGGTGGGCTGCGTGTGGGGATGGTGCGATGTTGATCGCTCGTGTATGCTGGCTGCGGAAGTTGGGATTGGTTGCTTGGACGCGAGGCTGAGCGGGTTGTGAGGCTGAGGTGAGGTGGTGAGGAGCGGTTGTTGCGTTGTGCTCATGTTGTTATTGGCGTGGGTGTTGTTGTTGCCTGCGATTTGTGCTCTAGAGTCCATTGTGGATGTGGATGTATGTGTATATGGTGGCTAGTCGTTGCGTTGGAGGCGGTTAAGTGGGATGGCTCGGTTGTTAAGTTCTATACGGGGATGTAGATATTTTTCTAAGAAGTATCGGTGAAGATATCGAATTTTCCGCGCGGGATAAAAACAAGGTGAAGATTTTCCTGATGTGGGCTGATCCGGTGGGGGGTCAGATTTGATCCAAGTGGGCGGGCTTGATAGATGGTGGTGATGGTATTGGTAGTTCGAGAGAGTAAATGGCGTGATGGAGAAAAGAAAATAGATAAAAAGGGAAAAGAGGAAGGGAAATTTTTTTTTTTAGATGAGGGTCTAAAAAAGAAAAAAAAAAAAAGTCGGCTTCAGTCTGTAACAACACGTGGGGCTCTTTTATCTTTATATTTTTTTTTGCTTTTCTTCCTTCCTCCAGATTATGACGTTGCATGAACAGGATATTGATAAGATGATCTGGGAGTGGTGACGCCGATAGATAAAGTCTTTCGCAATGAGAACCAGATTAAGCAGTAGCCTGTCTCTTACTTAAACCCGACGATCGGTACTTTTGAAAGGAGCAATCAAAACCAGGGGGGACAAACAAAGATTAGGTCTGAGGAACTGATTGTCGATGATCGACAAACCTGGGCTTCATTTGTGATCGTCTGCCTTGATATGTACATCATCGTTGGTACCTCTGGGGGGTAGGGTAGTAGCTATAATATAGTAGGTAGTATTCTATAGGTAAAACGCATCACTATACTCCTCAACGTCCAATTGACGGATAATTTTAATTTGCGCATGCCGACAATTACCCGGTCCGTATCAGGTCCGTATCTCCGCCAACCCCATGCGGGGATTGGCTGTGAAATGCCTGAGAATGCAGGTACCGTATTGTATCGAATGATACTAGCCGGAGAAGCCTCGGCATCAGCCGCAACCCCTCCACGTGATCTCATGTGACTGCCTTGGAATGGATCACCAGCACTAATCCTCTTCCGGCAATCCCCCACTACTCCCCACTATTGTGTGCGATAGAGAATTCAGCATATGATTGTCGATCGCAGATGAAGAATTCTGGTTCGAATGACAATTCTGCACCACCTGATCCCCCGTGAATAGGGGGGCGACGACGATCCAAATGGCGGACGCAGATGACTTCGAAACGGGGGACCTCTTCAAGGACCCCGAGGGCTTCTACGAGCCTGAAAAGGAGCCCACCTTCGCCGAGCACCACATGCTCTCCGGCCAAACGGTGCGCGTGCGCTTAGTTGGAGACCATCCTCTTTATGTACGGCTGCCCCCATTCTATCTGTCACAGGCCACCCACTGACACTTCGCAAGGGTAACCTCCTCTGGAACGCCGGCCGAACAACCTCCCACTACATCGAAGAACGTGCGCACGAGCTCATCGCCGGCAAAGATGTGCTCGAGATCGGCGCTGCTGCTGGCGTCCCTAGCATTACTGCCGCGGTCATGGGCGCCCGCACTTCCGTGATGACCGACTATCCGGATCCCGATCTCGTCGGCAACATGCGCTATAATGCGGAGATCTCCGCGCCGTTGATCCCCAAGAACTCATCCCTGCATGTCGATGGATACAAGTGGGGGGACCCGGTGGAACCGTTGTTGGCGTACCTGCCGGATGGGTCGACGGGTTTCGATGCCCTGATCATGGCAGATGTGGTGTACAGCTGGCGGGAACATGGCAATTTGATCAAGACGATGCAAATGGCGCTGAAGAAGTCTCCCGATTCCGTCGCCTTGGTGATCTTCACCCCGTATCAACCGTGGCTTCTGCCCAGGACGGAGACGTTCTTTCCGTTGGCGGAGCAGAATGGGTTCCGTGTGACGAAGATCTTTGAGAAGCTTATGGATGCAGTCCTGTTTGAGAATGATCCTGGTGTAAGTGCATTTCTCGTGTGGGTTAGGTAGAAAGCTTTTGCTGACTTTGTTGCAGGATGAGAAGCTTAGGAGGACCGTTTTTGGATACGAGATTAGATGGGCCGACGATCAGCTCAAATAGACGATGCATAGACTATATACTATGGCGTTGGTTGGGGAAAATAGCATTGGAAGGTTTCATAATGCATGAAGTGACGAATCACGAAAATGGTGCAGATGACCGACTTATTTGGAGTATAATAAGTCGTTGGCGTACAAGAATAAAAGTCTTGATTATCTTATACTCTATACATATTCATATCTTCTATAGACCCGGATTACTCCCCTTCACGAGTGTTGGATGGGGTCAGGCCTCTGCTTTATTATTTCTCTTAAAGGGTACTTTGCCAACTTCTTTTGCCCTTGCAAGTTTGCTGATCTTGAAGAACTTTCGTGATGATTTCAAGAAATTTGTGGCTCTTGCACGTTGATGTTACTAACGCCCTTGAAATCCTCGAAGAACCTTAGATAGATTCCCCTTATGGCCCCTCTCAGGAGTCGGACAAGTGGGCCGAATCCACCCACCAAAAATCCCTTCTGGCGCTTGAATCGAACCTTCGGGCCCTCTCTGCTGCTAACAAGGTCATCCGGGTGGAGTTCGGAGGCGATTTGTTGCCTGTAAGTGTGCCTGAGATCCTGGAGGACCCGGGTCGCCTGAACATCGTCGCGGTGATCATGGTGGCAGAGTCGGCGACCGCGGCTATCGGAATGGAAACAAAGCTACTCAGGATCTCTCCCAGTTATACAAGCATACCCTACTACTGTGCGGGGCCAACAACAACTCTCAGAGCGAACAGGAATCGCGTGGAGCGTGAGACGCGATGTGCAGGATGTTACGACCTCCGGAGCAAGATTAACTCTCGTGCTTCCCAGAGTCAACGCGAGCACTGCCTCTTCGCAGGAATTAACACGGAAGCTGCTGGAGCATTGTGGCCTGGGACCTGTTTAGTTGTTGCTCAGGTCAATGGACTGCGTGATCGTCGAGATCTGAAGATGACTTTTCCAAGCGGATAAAAGCCTAAGATACAGTGACCGGGCCATCCGTAACACAGCTTTGTTGGACTACATGGACTCTGTACATATCGAAAATTTGACAGCTTCCTCAAGAGGTTCATGGTCATTGAATTCCACACAAGTGTTTCGTAGTAGAGTACCTGAAGTTTCGAAATTGAAGGGACACGGTCCCAAGACTTGTTCCCAAACGAGAACCCCGACTTACCTCGTGGCCAGCAAGAAGGTCGACAAAGCATCAACTGCGGTAAACTTCGCTCTCATTAAATGATTCGCATAAATGACGACATTTACTCTGGCTTGATGCAACTCCTGGTCTGTAATAGAGCCGTAGCTGGTTGGTACCACAACCAGGGGGGTGTCCGCATCTTGGGATCGGAAGTGATTCAGAAATGACAAGACCTCGAGCGGGCTTTTCGCTTTGCTGGGATTATAATAGACTCCGCTCCGCGGCTCTTGTAGAGTTCCGCACGCGCCAACACATCTTCGAGGGCCAGCTGGACCGACGTTAATTCTTTGGCTTCGTTCTCCTCCGGCGTGCGGGTGGTGAAGCTCTCGATCCATGCCGTAATCATGATCTCACTGTCTCTAGTCGCGGCTCTGAATGCTTGAAGGGTCCTGACAAACTCGTACATATTAGCCTGGGCCTGGGATTGGGAGGCACCAGCAAGAGACTTGACCTTCTGACCCGGCGAAGCCAAGCTCTTGTCTTCAATTATCACCATTGAGATGCCCAGAGACAGCAGACACGACATTAATTGCGGAATCTCCTCGACATTGCTACCAATATCTGCATCGAACGCAGCGCAGAGCGGACGGCGCCCATCTTGCTCAATATTGTTGTTCGAGCCCGACATGTGCATTGCACGCTGAAGGTTGGGGGTGGATATCAACTCTGTATCTGGGACCCCCCAAATACGTGGACTGGGTCAGGCCACTCAGCCAAATACCATCCAAATATTCGCCATTTTCATTGAATGTCCCGCGGATTGTCTCCTTGGTGGCATGGTCATGAGCCCCAGTAGCCGAACTCGCCCTGGTTTTTCTTCTATACGGACTTGATGGAAGGAGGCATTGTACGAACTCGGGTGACGGTCAATGTGCCAAAGGCTCCAGTACCACGGAATCCGATATCTCTCTGCTGCCTTTGAGTATCTCAAGCGCCCTCTCATAGATCCAGGTAGGCAACTACGCTGCGTGCATATAAACCGAAGGATCCTATCCTTGCAAGGAGACTTGCCGTATGTGGTCCGGTTTCGACAAAGGAAATTTCATGCTTGATGTCGAAGTGGGTCTCGTTTCTATTCCTGTTCGTTTTGGTACTTGTGCTTTCCAATAACAAAATATAGAGCTAGTCTGGAACTCTGTCTAAATTGATGTTTATAATGTGGGTATTGTTGGTTGCTCTGCCCTGCATTAGTACCAAGGGTGAGAGCATACATATGACATATGACAGATAGTGCTCCCAGGCCAATGCCCATCATCCCGCCCCATGCAGTACGCTACAAGTCCATTTATTCTATTTTGGGGAGGTATGATCCAGGTTCACTCATACACCACCAACCATAGGCCAGATATGCAAGGTGATATATGGAAATCTGTATGTTACTTGCCGCGGAACGGGCGGCACGGGCGGACCAGTGGCACAGCGGGTGATCGGCACTGCAAGCCCATTTGTTCTGCTCCGGGGTGGTATAATCCAGGTCCATTTATACACCACCAACCATGCTTGTTTCCTAGCTCATTATCTACCCAGTAGGATAAAGGATATCAGGGGAACTTTAGAACCTAGGAAAAGAAGACTGCAGCTAAATCCTTACTTAGTACTCTTAGTAAGTTGGTAGCCTTTGCTAGCTCACTTATACTTATCTAGATATAGTTTAGTAGAGTTACAATCTCACTCTAAGGGTTTTCTGAGACAAAGAAATGAATCTACGGTAAAGTAATCTTAGTTAACTCCCTGTTCTCTAGTTTAATAGAGGATGAGGTATATATTATTATACAAGTATATATATATTACTTGTATTTTATTTATGAAGTCTTAAATTTTTACAGTCACTGTAAACCGATATCCAGACTTATATACCAGGTATTATTAAAATTTGTTTATAATTCTTAAGCATGTGACCCAATGATATCATACTATAGTACCATTGCGTATTAGGAGTTGATAATTTAGGAGTAAACTATGGAGTTTGAAATGCCACACCACCCGAGTAGATCGCTTGTCAGATACCGCAGAGATGTCGTCTACCAGGAAAATACCAGTCCTTGATCTGAAACTCAACGCGAGGACTGCTTCTTGATCAGTTGCATGATGCATTAGTCAACATCGGTTTTCTGTATATTTCCAACCATGGAGTCTCGGAAGAGACGGCAGCCGGAGTTCCGTCGACCCAATTCCAAACACTCTCGTTGTCAACTTAGGCTACGCCTTTGAAGCGGCCTCCAAGGGTGCAGCCAAAGCCACAGTTCATCGAGTAAGGGCACCTTCACAGAAAGATCGATACTCGATCCCTTTTTTCATGGGGTTGCCACTCGAACTTAAGCTCTCAGAGGTAAGGAGTTTTATCCCAGAGAGTGTGAGGGCGATGAGACGCAAAGAACTGGAGAATGGTGAATGGACCATAGACCAGAAGATCGAAACATTTTTGGACCCGAGATGGGACAGTATCGGTGAATCCGTACTGAGAAGATTCATTAGAGGATACAAGGAAACCGCTCTAAAATTCTATGGGCCGGAGGTGTACCAGTACTATACTCAGTGAACTCGTGTGGGGAAGTTGGCTTATGCTTTCATTGCAACTCTAGATAGTGATGAATGGACGAACTCGATGCGAAGTTGAATCCCTACTGAACCAGCGTTCATTCAATCTCGTACGTGAAACTCCTTCGTACTTTCTGTCCCAGCCTGAGACAGTCCTCTCTGCTCCTTCTACTGGCCACGGAAAAATATGCTAGGTAGCTGAATACTTTGGCCTTGGGTCCGAGTAATTTATCCCCCTTTTTCTTCATCGTCTTGTAGTCTACAACTCCCAATCGTAGATCTTCATGCCGCTCCAACATCTCCTTGCCGGCGTCAGGACTTTTCATCACACCACTTTTGTCCTCCGGAATGATGATGACCTGAAGCCACCATTGTGGGCCATGGCAGAAAGGTACGCTCAGCGCACGACACCGATCAAAGTCACCGAGAGCGGCCAGTATATGATTGGCGTAGTAGTCCACACCGTAGGTCAACAGCGTAGCACTACTCACAAAATAACCACCCGGTCGAGCATTGACCTCATGCAGGTAGAAGGAGGGTTCCTCGTTGCCTTGTAATCGATCGCTGGGATACAAGTCAACAATGCCATCACGCGTATCGTACGCTTTGGATGCATAGCGAATTCGCCCCTCGCAGTGAAAGACGCCGGTGCGGAAGCCTTGTCGCAAGAGGGTTTGATGAATTGAATCCTTGGTAGCTTGAATTTCTTTTGGGGAAAGTCCTGTCGGGAGAACCATATCTGTCTCCATGAAGGAACCGTTCAATGCATTCCCAGCTTTTTCGCCAGCTTTGGGGAAGTCATCTGCAACCTCAAAGAAGATGATATCCCCTTCGATCAGAACAAAATTAGCATCAACTTCGGGCCCCTCGATATACGGCTCAATCATCACATCCGACCGCGGGTTTGGCCCTTCACTGTGTCGACTTGAAGCCCGCGTGACTGCTTGAATGAGTTCTTCTTCGGTCTGCACTTTCGAAACACACTCACTACCCCACCCCATACAGGGTTTCACGATTACAGGGTATTTAATGGGCGAATTCGTCTTGGACCGCAGTCGTGTGCTTAGCTCGTCGACATTGAAGATCTTGAATGCTCCTCCGTTATCGGGCTCCATCTCTCGCGTCTTGAACTTGTCTCCAGCAATGATGTATGACTCGGGTGGCGCAGACCGGAACCCCAATATTTGACAAGCTCGGGCAGTGCCAATTGCTCCAGCGTTGTTGACCGTCACAAGCGCGTGGATAGGTTTGTCGTAACTACGCACCGCGGCCACGATGCGGTCTACAAAGCCCTGGTCAGCGGTGATATCGGTTGGAATAAAGGCTTCTCGTAAAAAGTTCCAGCGGTCATCGTCCTTCTGAAACCAGTGGCCGTCATGGTCCAGAATCACCACCTTGATGCCCAATGATCGAGCGGCTTCCCATATGCGCCTCCCGCTCTCCAGGTCCTCCTTGCCTTTGATCCATGCGATGCGTTTCTCTTCAATTGGCTCAGGCGAGATCCATGCGAATGATAACCTGTTCGCTAACTCAGCCTCCAGACTGGCTAGGTGCTGTTCACCCTGGACTTGAACGGCTCCAACAGCATGGGGTAGAAGATCAAGTAGGTTCAATGGAGATTTACTATCCAGGAGTCGGAAATCAGGAGCTTTAATCTCTTCTCTTGGCGTCAAAAAACTTTCGACACTCAGCGCATGCTCATAACCTTCCAGACGCCGCTCGAGGAAGTCGGACCTGACCGTGAAGCCAGACTTTACGGGTAGGATGAACTTGATAGCAAGAACGGAAGATGCCGGCAGCGGCTGATGGAGAAGACGGATGAGAAAGTTGGACGCACGATCGTCCGACCTTAATTGCAGGGCATTAAATGCGCTTGACGTAGGTAGCAGCGCGGTGTTATTACCAATCGACAAGAGATCTAGTGTCACATCTAGAGTTCTATGCAGAGATTCTCCAGGTGAAACAATATTGAGTTGCCACAACCCGTCGACGTAGACTACCAACAACGTCAGTGTTCAGTGTGAGGCAAAAGTGCAGCGAGGCTGAATACCATCCTTCCCTTCTATCTTGTATTGGAACTTACTTGCCTCCGCACCAGGCATGACGAATCGTAGAGAGATGCTGATTCAAATTTGATGAAGATGGTACGTGTGAGCAAGAGGGGTACGGTGTTCTCGTTCAGGCAACCCCGGGGGCAAGCGACGGCACTTTAACTGTTTAACCGGTACTCCATAGAGTCTACTAGTCACATGTTGGACACTGTGCATAGATCAATCCGTCTTTGCATACGAAGGCCCAATCTACCGGCTTAACATTACATATCAGTCAACTGAACTAGTTAGATCACACGCCTTCTCAATGGTGTTTCGCAAACTTCATAGTTTGCTCTTATTTTTCTCAACTTATACACAGTGGTACTATAGTATACCATTATTGGGCTATATAGTGGAGGGTTATAAATATATTTTGACAATACTTAGTGTATAAATTTGTATACCAAATTTACAGTATCTGTAGAGATTGTAAATTTCAAAAATAAGATATAATAATATACATCTTATTTTCTACTGAGCTAGAGGACAGGGAGTCAACTTGGGTTAAATAGTGGGGTTGCTTTTTACCCCAGATAGAGAGTGGCATATGGCTAGGTTGGGTTATACCTTCCTGGAACAGAACAAACAGGGTTGCAGCACACAGTGCATACTTTTTTCCATTCCCGCCCGTTCCGCGGCAAGTAATAAATACAAATTTCCATATATCACACCTTATGTATTTGGCCTATAGTTGGTGGTGTAAGTGGACCTGGATTATGCCTTCCCACAACGGAACGAATGGCCACACAAGCAACCCAGCCACCAGTGTAATCCATACGAAACAGTCATTTCGTATATCTTGATATCTCAATGAAGTAATTTGTAAACTATCGTCTGGAATCACATATAATATGCAATGGGCTCAATAATAATATAATTAAAAATTAAGAGGAAACATTCAACATTAAAAATACCAACAATTGCACTGTACTTTTGGCAATGTACATAAATTAATGTAATTTTAAGATCAACTCATTAATTTAAAAATTTATTTAAAAGTATATTTCTTATACTATATAAATAATGTAGTAAACATGTGATTTTCGGTTATTCCATACAAACTCCAGGGTACATAACCCCTGGCTATAAGCAGTAAATCTATAAAAATACAGTGGAAGATGTTAGTAGCTTACAACATTTACGCGGGCTACTAGCGTCAGACAGGAACAAAAGCAGCAACCTACCTCACCGCATTAGATTTATCATCTCTAGTACGGAGTTGATCGGCGGTAAAGCTTTGTGGCTAACGATGGTGTAAAGTTTGATGTTCCCACATATCCGATTTGTTGTCAGCTCCCCTTCTCGCTCGTGTGATATATAGGTAATCATGCGAATGCCCATTGTTAGTAACCGTTCACCTGTCTTCACCATTTCCTAATGCGATGGCGAGGATTGTTGAAGCTGAAAGCGATCCTGCCGGCATTGCTGACGAATCTCTCTCGCCTCGAGATGCTACAGATGAAGAGATTGGGTCTCTGAGGCATGTCGTTGACAAGCTACCCAGAAAGGTCTGGGTCTCCTTGCTGGTAAGTGGAGCAGAGCGCTTCACATACTACACAATCACAACTCCGTGGCGTAAGTATAACGGCGATATGACAGGGCATGATATGATATACTGCTAAGACACAATGGCAGAGAACTACATACAGAATGCTCCGGGTGATGGTGCCGTGCCAGGCGCTCTTGGGCTTGGGCAGTCTCGGGCGACCATGATCTTCAACGCCTTCTACTTATTCTATTACTTGGTGCCTATCCCCATCGGCCTTGTCTCGGACGCTTGGCTAGGGCGATACGCGGTTCTCTGTATCAGCCTGAGGTGCGTGGTGGCGTGTCACGGCACCTGGAACTGATCAGCTTGCTAACACAATCTAGCTTGTATTTCTGTGGCACGCTCGTACAGTTTATAACGTCTCTACCCTCACTTTTCCACTATGAACCAGGCCTGGCGGGTCTTATCCTCTCTATGATATTAATAGGTCTCGGTGTTGGAGGAACAAAGGCAGCAATCACGCCCTTTATCGGTAGTTTTACCCTGTTAAGCACCCTATCCTTTAATAAATCTAATAATGGCATTAGGAGATCAATACCCGGTCAAGCCTCCACAAGTCAAGACCCTGGCAACCGGAGAACGCGTGATCATAGATCGAACTTTGACCTTGCAGTATGTGTACAACGTCTACTACTGGTTAGCACCTCCAAGAATCAATGGGTGGCACAAACTAACCCATAGCAGGATCACTAATATCGCCGCACTTTCTATCCTGGCATCGACTTATCTCGAGAAGGAACGTGGTTTCTGGGCGGCCAATGTTCTTGCATTGTGCTCATCCTGGATTGGGGTTGCCTTGCTTGCTATCTTTGGCAAGGAACTCGGTACGTCCCCACATACCAACATTAGGGTGTGGCTGATTAGTTGTAGAACGGTATCCAGCTCAAGGTGGTGTTTTGTTAAAAGCTGGAAAGGTGTTGGCATATGCTATCCACGATAAGTTCAAGATCGATGCCGCGCGACCACGCTACCAATTAGAAAAGCACAATCGGGCAGTCCCATGGACGGATCGTTTCGTCACGGAGATTCAAAGTGGCCTTCGTGCATGTCAAGTTATGTGGGGTTTTTCCCCCTGGAATTCTCCCTTTGGGGATACGGGTCACGAGAGTTTACTGACCGTGTGACGGACAGGACCTGGTTCGTGTTGTTCCATCTTGGCATCAACCAGATGACCAACAACCTCGTTTCGCAAGCAGGCGAAATGCAACTCTCCGGCTTTCCCAACGACGGGATTCAGGTTCTAAACCCAATCGCCTGCGTTTTACTCGGCCCAGTCATCCAGAAACTACTCTACCCAACCCTTGCGAGATACCAGATCCCCTTTGGTCCCCTCATGCGCATGACTATGGCCTTCTTTACAATGGCAGCGACGTTCGCCTACGCTGCTGGAGTGCAGAAGATGATTTACAATTCTGGTCCCTGCTACAAGGCTCCATTGGTTTGTCCGGCGGCGCAAAGAGTCGGACAGCCCGCCTTGCCCAATAACATCAAGGTCTGGGTGCAGACGCCTATATATGTGATTTTAGCGGTGTCTGAAATATTCGGCTTCGTCACCCTCAGTGAGTATAGCTACAGTAAGGCACCTAAGGATATGCGCACTGTAGCCCAGTCAATGAGGCAGCTGAGTGCTGGCATTGGAAGCGCTATCGGTATAGCTCTCGGTCCAGTTTCACGTGATCCAAAGGTATTGTGGATGGACGTCGGACTGGCAGTAAGTCTGGGGCTTTCAGGGCTACTGTTTTGGGCGGTTATGGGTCGCCTTGAAAAAGATAATGAAGATTTGGACACGATGTTACTGAACGATGACCGGGGTAGGGCGGCACACACTGGGGGTGAGGCCATTTCAGGAACTAAAAACTGAATACTTTATCCGATTGATATCCGGCTGTATATACATCCACGTTTAGTAAACCAGATTGCAAAAGAGGCTACGATAGAGGCTGTGATGTGGGAGATGCGGGTGAGGAAAGATTGGTATTATAGAGTACTGGGAATCGCCGGTGAGCCAGTCAGATTTGCGGAGCTCGAGACATTGACTCTGTCTTGTATTGTCCCTCTCGGGAGCAGTACCCTCGACAAGAAGTCGTATAGATTCTCCATGGTTCTATTTAGTAGTACTCAGCAACAGTCAGTTGGAAACTTTGGGGGCGGGGGGCACATACAGTATACCTAGGAACTAGTATTTCTAATTTATATAGAAGACATCATTTTCTCTTTCTCTGCTGCACCTACAAATCCGCGTGATACCCTTCTTCAGAAGCATTCGCTTCCTCTGTATTAAGTACAGTTTGACAATCTCTTGATAGCCTTCGAACGAGACGCCCTGGAGAGCATTTACCGTATTCCCCGCCTTGCGCGTCGATGTCTTCTCCCTTGGTAATAAGTACTCTTGCAGCAGCCAAGAGCCTATTGAGGCAAGCATAGTAGAGCTTGGAAGCTCGCGGCGGGCCAGGATCATCGGCCCAACTCCTATCAGCCTGATACAAACGACTCCATCGTTGGAATGTCACTTCCTCCTCAATGAACTTGACAGTCTTCTGAACGATATCTTCCGAATCCTGAGCTAACGCAGCATAGCCTGTCCAGAGCTCAGCCGCATATCTTGCCATCGGAAAATGCTCCTTAGCCTCTTCGTGGCTACCTCTGATGTCTGTAAGATAAATCAAGCACGTCCTCGTAATAGAAATGCTGGCAGTCATGATATGGTACACATTTGTCCATCCTTGCACGACCCAAGCTACGTGGAGTGTCTTCTCGATGCTGGAGAAAGACAATCCAATCTGCTCGTGTACATCCTCGGGCACGCTCCCATCCTTCCGGAAGCCACACTGACCCGAAGTCACGACCAAAGAGGCATTTGGGGGCAGGACGATGGCTTGGCTGAATTTCAGATCGTCGCTAAGTTTTGAGAGGAGACCTGGAGGGTTGAATGCTTGGATGCGGTTGGAGGCAAAATTGTAAAAGACTTTGGTGAGTCCATTAAAATGTAGATGGCGCTTAGATTGATATATAGTAGATTTTGTGTTTAGATTCGCACGGGGCCTGATATGTGTCATATTGTTTCACCGACCTACTAATGAAGCATTATAACCCCGAAGCCCTTGAATTTCTCGGCAATATTGACGCGTTGCCTAATCAGCAAGACATCGAAGATTCAAAGCTCCATTTTCACATGTGACAGGACTAAATATTGTACTATCTCACCGCTATTGCTAACTCGAGCTGTTCACAGCCGAGATATTATACAGGAATATAGAAGCGCAGAAAACGTATATGTTGCCATTTCATGGGTATGCGGCCACTAGTTTCTGTTATCTAGAATATTCATTTTTGCTCGGGCAGTAGCTCCATGTTGAAGCATCTCAACGAGGCCGCTCATTGTTGTCGAATAGAAAGAAGACCGACTTGATTAGGAGGACAACCTCACGGTCTCATTGCAGATATCATTAGTCTGAAGCTGTAATAGATGCCAGCTTGTAAAGGAACAAGTGCATTGAACTAACGATATTAAACTTAAAGAACAAGGGGAGTGAGAGAGTCATGTGATGAAGCTAGCCGGATGGGGATGCATGATGTTAACAAGTGCTCGTTACAGAAGCGACATCACAGTTCTCCCAAGTCAGACTTCTGCCATAAATTTTTCATTTTCTCAGAAGTCGAGACATATTTGTTCCTTGCCGGGAATAACTGTTGCGGGTCCCATTTCTTACCAACATCCATGAAGCGTGTTAGAGCGGTGTTGGATAATGGTGTGGACTGTGAGGGTGCTGCTGTCAGTTTTTTGAATCTAGGTAATGGTGCCATGAGTCGGGGGAAATCTGTTTTGAATAGCTTACATTTCCTTCATCATTAGTCACATCGTAGTCTGCGGGAAACATCCCGGACGAGAACGGCAACAACTTCTTGTATCGAGATCGCCAGTGCTCTTTCATTAAGGGTGTCAGATTTGGGTCAGCCCAACCCGCGAATGAGCAAAGGTACAGCTGAATTGGCACGCTATATGCGCAAGCTTCCTCGTTTGGTTCCCAGTTAGGGATGACGACAAGGGAAACCGATCTTAGCGTGGGGATATCCGTTTGGATTGGTTCGGTAGCATCAAGTAACTTGATAATCAGTAAGATGGAACACTCCCTGGAGATCTAGAGGACCTACTTTATCTAAATCCACCGATTCGTCCGTGCAAAGGCTCTGAAACCTCCAATACTCACTATTGTCGCTAGACCACAGCATGTCCTGTTCGGCCCACATATCCTCCAAGGCCAATTCTTTAAAGGATGACTCCAGTACGGACGAGCTTAGCTCAGTTGGAATGTCTTCATAAGCAGCTAGCATTCCCTTCGCTTCGCTCTCGGTATCAGCGAGGGCAATATTTGTGATGATGAAGGTGAGTTTCGCCTCAGCGGGAGGCTTGTCTGGAAGACTCTTCGCAGCTGCCTTTTCGGGATAGAAGATGCCAGCGTTGAGTTCGGTTACCTTTTTCGGCGTCTTCTTCGACTGCTCAATAAACCATTTCATGAGAGGTTTGTAGTTGTTCCCTAAGTCGAAAGCAGTATGCTGGCCCCACCATTTTGTTCGAGGAGTGGTTTTTCCCCAAAATTTCGTGATGACACCGAAGAAGGCAGGACCGCATCCTCTTGCAGCCCAGAATAAATCGGAATTTTCCTTCTCGCTTGCAATCACAACGCGACCGTCAGCCACAACGATTTCCAGTTGGGTTAACCAGTCGCGATAAGTTGGGCCTGTGCCTCGCATGCCTACGCCCTGCCCACCACCGAGGTGGAAGCCACCAGCTGCGACAGTAGGACAGTGGCCATGAGGGTAGAAACGATTGATTTCGCGCAGCTTTTCAGCAATTTCCTGAACCCGCACCGAAGGGCCGAAAGTGATATCATGAGTGCCTGAATCGTATTCCACGTTTCGGTTGAGGTGAGTGGTATCGATGAGAATGCCCGTGAAGAGGGCTCCGTTAGACAGTGTATGGCCGCCTGATCGAATACCAATATCTTTCTTCAACTCATTCGCCCGCCGCACTGCAAACACAACGTCTTCAACATCATGAACCACGTGAATTTCTGCAGGATATTTATCAGGAGCATCTCCACTAGGATTGTTGCGTCTGCATGTCTCGTAGTCCGGGGTACCGGGATAGAGAATCTTCTCTTTGTATTGTCGGTTACACTCGTAGACAGGCATAGTGAAAAGTCAAGAGCCAATCTGTAATTACTTGGCGAGGTAGGTCAAACTTGAAGGTAGGTTGGATAAAACAATTAACGCGAAGAGATAGTTCATATATATAGGCCACTCTCCTCTACATTTGATGGACTATAGTGGCCTGCATGACAATCTATCTTATCAAAGCGCCTTAAGAGATGGTGAGATCATCATGAGATCATCTTCCTTATCTACGCGCACTGATAACGTGAAGAGGAACTGCCATCGGTGCCCTCGGGCTCCCTGTGGATTATGATGAACTAAGCTCAGTGTGACAAGAAAAATGGGGACAGAAACGCTGGAATATCTCTATCTCCAGGCAGACTGCCTCCTAGGAATGCAGCCGATCCGTGGGTCAGATAACTAGACTAGCTATATGCGGCCTAGCGCGCAGCCGGAACAACCGGACGATCACCGAAACTGTAAGCATTGGAGCGGACCTCTCGGCATCCAATGCATCGGTGTAGACCCACATCCAGCGCCGGCGCCCGAGGACTCCGTCTTAGTTGTCGATCCCGTTCAGGTGGGGGACAGGTAACGTAAAATCTAATACCTCACGTATGTATTGATCTTGTTGGATACATTTTATTTCCATTCTAGCCCCCACGGGGTGATCTAGTCTAGCTGAATTGAGCCGGGTAGGTTTCATCATGGCCCTTGGCGTTAGGGTCTGGGAGAGGTTTTTGCGTAGAACATGATAGCCAATTTCGAATTTTTCTGTAATACCGCTGAGTGTGGAAATAATTGAAAGCCAGGGAGATACTGTAAGACACATTTGGCCAGTTCAGGTAAACTACGATTGCCACGTCGATCTTCTGGACCTAAGCTAAAAGAGGGGTAACGTACGTCCTCAGCCTCATCATCATCGGCCGTTCCGCCCACCACACCGCTTCCTGAATGGCTTTCTGTCGATCATGTTTCCATGTGGTGGGGCTTGTGCCTGTTCCTAAGAACGGTTCGACCCGATCCAGAATAGTCAGATCCAGCATGTCTCGCTATAACCAGCCAAATTTGTTCTAGATAAAACCACTTTAACCTCAGCACCAGAAGAGCCTCTTCTCGGCAACTTTTGCACATATCTAGAGAACAAACAGGTTACAGTTTGTCATTGAAACTGATTGATCGAGTTATAATGCGCCGGTCTTTCAATCACCTTTTTTTGAGGGCCGCAGCTTTGAGAGGGGCCGCAAAGCTCCCAGGAACCCCAACATGGCCGCATCACGTGCATTTCCTAGTATCTAGCATCCCCCCAGCCTTCTCAGCCAAAATGTTTTCACCTGCTCTCTGAGTAGAGGGGTGACCAATGTGAGCAAATGAATTGGGTTTCCTTCACATTTGCTGGCTTCCCGCCCGTCTCTTCCACCAAATCCCACCTCCCTCGATATTCTGATCCTTGTACCGTCTTTCTATGTACAACATGGCACCAAGACTGCCCCTCTCAAAGCTTGAGATGATCCAAGATATGATATTGAGCGAATCACTAACCGCCTCACAAATGGCCAAAGCTGCTGAATGCAGCAAGCGATCCGTCATTAACATCAGCAACAACCTTCGCCGGTTTGGAAATGTCAGAGCACCCTCAACTCAGGTCGGTCGACAACGAAGCGTAACTCCTCCGATGCTACAGGCATTGTGCGATCATTTACTGGAAAAGCCAGGGCTATATGTGGATGAGATGACAATCGTTTTATGGGACGAATTCCGTGTCCAGATGACAAATTCCAGTATCAAGCGAGCTCTCGCTTTGGTCTGTTAGTCAAAGAAGGTGGCTCGACAGAGAGCAAAGGAGCAGAGTCCCGACTTGAGAGACTTCTACCTACATAATCTATCGGATTTTCAGTCGTATCACTTCGTCTATGTGGATGAATCTGGATGTGATAAGCGAATTGGGTTCAGACAGACAGGCTGGTCTCCGTCAGGCGTAGCACCATTGCAGATAGCCAACTTCCATCGTGATCAGCGCTACCAGATACTGCCTGCATATTCTCAGGATGGAATCGTGATCTCTCGGGTATTTCAAGGCTCCACTGATGCTGCTCTATTCGAAGATTTTATTGACCAGCTGCTAAGGCATTGTGGAAGGTGGCCTGAGCCAAAATCCGTCCTAATTATGGATAATGCATCCTTCCATCACTCTGATCGTATAACAGAGATGTGCGCCAATGCAGGAGTAAAGCTAGTATACCTACCACCTTACTCCCCTGACTTGAATCCTATAGAGGAGTTCTTCTCAGAGTTAAAAGCATTTATTAGACGGAACTGGGTACGGTATGAAGAAGACCCAGAACAAAGGTTTCCGGCTTTTCTCGAATGGTGTATCGAAGTTGTTGGATCACGAAAGCAAAGCGCTTTGGGCCATTTTAGACATGCTGGTGTGGATATTGAAGATAATTCATCGTTAGATCTAAAACAGCTTGGCGTTAAATATATATTATGAGCTTACCAAACTTACCTTATACCCTCATCATTGTACATTACGCCTCATTCTAGGCTTTACTAAAGAAGTTTCGTAAGGGGTAGATTGAACTTATGACGCACAGATAATTCAATAATAAATCTAAAATCTAAATGAGCGCCTTTGTACTCCCTCAGAGAGTTTCCTGCGCCTGTTCCTCTATCGATGAAACTTTTTTCACACTCCGAATCTATTTGGCGATATCTCTTACAAACTGGCGGGCAATACCTACCACGATCCCTTTATCGATAAAAAAAGATGGGTTTTGGTCCTTATATATCAATTGAAGATCTAGACTATTTGTCAGAGCGACATCGCGCTCTCCTCGAAATTGGGCTTTTAAATAGTCATCACCGACATTTGTTTTATGCCAAGCGGTGTACTCTCGAACTGCCTCATCTCGAAATCCAGGAATGTTGAAGTCGTCACTGGATAGGCTATTTGTTAATGGAAGCATTGCTGGGGTTGCGACTGAATTGAGCGCCTCTGGTTGAGGGGAAGGTTGTACCCTATTGAAGTTAAAATTTATGGGATAACTCCCCGGTGTGTCAGTGATCTTAGTATTCTTGGATTGTTGACTCTCCAGTCTGTGCCGCTCTTCTATATATAAGTCTTCACGAATATTGTCTGGGATATTGTTATGGGTCTGTATGGGTCTGTATGGTGCTCTCTTTCTCTACAAAGGCAATGATATGTTTTAAATGATGAGTTCTCAGGACATAGTGCTTTTTTTTATGTGGGTCTTGCCAGCAATATCGGCCTAGATGGTATGATGAAGAAGGACAACGCATTAGGTTGTAAATACTCCGCCAGACAGACTCTTCCCCAGAGGCGTTTTCTTCGGCATCCAGTTGGGTATCTCGCTCGTTGAGTATCCTTTTAGTAATAGATGACCGCCCTCTTTTCTCAACCCTACCCGAGGTGGTTCTGGGAAGGCGGTCATCCTCAATGTATTTAAAGGTAATACTTAGCCTCAGTTTCTTGCCTCGACAAAAGAGTTCTCCACATCTAAGCAGCTGTTTTTCCACAGCGGTCCAATCAATGTTGAGATTCTCAAATCGCTTTTTCAGGTCGCGTTGGGAATGATCGTTTATCGACACAATAATCGAGGTATTATCCGACCTTACTCTCCCGGCAAGGGAGATTTTCTCTTCTAGTAACTTCTCCAACTTGGGCCTCAAGTTCACCGGCCAGTAGGCACTTGGAGTAAGCGCTACGTCCTCTTCTGTGTCTTGTGAGATGATCTTCTTATTCAGTATAACCTTCCACTCTATCATATACGGGATGCAGCTTGCCGGAAGCTCATCATTTTGTAGTTCCTCGTCCCACTCGGAGAGCTGGAGTAGTTTGGGTTTTCCTGCGTCGACTTGGCATGCCTCTGCGAGACTGTTCTGGGTGGAATACCCGGGGGAAGGACTAAGCCCGCATCGTGGCTCCGGCGTGCAACTGAAGTATCCTGGAGTGGGGGCATATTGCGAATCCTGGTCCGACGCTTCTAGCTTGTAGGCGGATCGAAGATTATTACCGTTGTAATACGAGTCAACAGTCATCGTCGCTGTTCTAACGGTCCTACCGATTCTAATGTCAGCATGATTTAGGACACGCAGCCTGGCGGGTACAGGCTCTAATCAGAATGCCAGGATTGTTACACATCGTATACGAAAGCGTATTCCAAACCAATGTTGTCTCTATAAACGTCGTTCTTTCACAGTGTTCAGTCCTACGGATGCCAAGTAGTTGACAGAGGGGAGAAGTCGAATTCAGGCCAGATAACCACACTGACAAGGAGAACTAACTTTTGCCTTGTTTGCATGAGCAATGTTCTAGAAGCCCTCGAGACTATACCAGAGTATTACGGATGCTATTTTTACGCTGTTATTTACAGACGTATGGGAATACTGCCAAGAAAGGGGTTCGAGGTTCGGCTAACCTTAATAGGCATAGCGCAGTTTCAAAAGAGACGTTGAGAAAGAATCTCTGTGTGAAGGTGGTGAATCTGATTTCGATCCATGCTGTATATATATCTGTATATATCTATTTAGATTAGTATGTATGTATATTATATTATATATATTTAAAATTTATGTAGCGTTAGCCTAACCCTAATATAGACTTTTGTTTTGTCCAGAGAGGCAGAGTTTGCTGAGATAAGAGGGTCGTTGCGGCTAGATATACCATCGCTTATCTAACCGCTCAATCTTCGATTGAACCCGTTCGCTTCCCACCTATGCCAACGGGACTTCTTCCCATTCCTACTGAGATCGATATACTATCTAATCGCAAGCATAGGTGGGGTTGCTTTCGCTTTCGGTGACTGCCTTTGATGGGGCATGGCTCGGTTCAACCCTTAATTGGGTGTAAAAGTTGGCTAAGCTGAGAAGCAACCAAAGTATTACGACCCGACGCAGACTAATAGAAATTGAACAGTATCTCCATCCACTATACTGCCAGATATATAAATATTTTGATTCGTTGATTATGAGTAGGCGCTCTCAAAATGGCTTTGGTACCTATTTTCTCTAGTGGATCATTTTGCCGTCCTGTATGAATTTCCGTACTAATATAGATTGCTAATAGAAGAAGAAAAAGAAAAAAA
>NW_022475677.1:0-20225 GCF_009193585.1 Aspergillus caelatus
CTTTCTCGATCGATTGACGCGTTAAAATGACGTGTTTAGATTGAGTGTTGATTTTGATGTTCCCCATCGATTCCAGTGCAAGGGACTTATAAACTGGTATATTAATTTGAACGGAGAAAATGTCCATGCTACATAACGGTATCTCCAGATTATGCCTGACACACTACAATATAGGTGGTGTTATGTAAGTCAGATATGAACCCGAGTGTGACTCTAAGCTACTATAAGGTGGACGAGGCTGAAAGTCTAGGAGATATCTACAGTTGATTCCTTGAAAAATGATGTAGACAACGACACACTGATCAGTGCTGTGTGGTGCGTTTACCCATGTGACGCTGGTACGTGAATTAAATATCCTATCTGGGAACGCCGGATGCTGCCTAAAAAGCTGTAGGTCCTTTAGCATAATGCTGAATTACGTTTAGCAGTGGTGCCTGACATCATATGCAATGCTGTCTTCAAAGCTATTGATGTCAGCGGTGACGGTAGTGCTGCTCTGCAGTCTACGCTTATTGTGGCTTGTATTACCTGTCGTTATGTTGTTTCCAGCAGAGCACTGTGCTATACAAACCCTAAAGAAACACCCAGACAGTACTATAGACGAAAGTGCTATTTGGCTCCATGATAGTGAGTACATAATAATGGTAAATGAATCATAGATAGGACGTTTAATGCTAGTCACCTTAAGTGGGATCCAATCCGAGCTAAAGAGTATGTCATAAAGGCTTTGTCTGCACTCCACCTCCAGTAACTATTAGACTACAATGGCTAGTACAGGTCCATCCTCAACTAGCGGCTCCCATGCGACAGTGGAGTCATCTGCTAGTATAGGCAGCCGTATCTGCATTTGTGATATGACGCAGGTCTCTGACTCCTAATGTCACCTAGGATATAATAAGCCTCATGTCCATGCTGACCCCAGCCAATAGGTACTCGTCTCCTTACATCAGTATACGTCATAGCCAACCAGTCAGGACGAAAATAAGCCTCATTTCTACATTGCAGTGGAAGCAAAATAAGCTTTGTACGAAGCCAGTGAGTTTTGTACGACCCTGAGCAGGTAGTCAGGTGATGGTTATAATGATTATAAACGCACTATTTTACATCAACCCTAGGATGCACGTATAGCAGCAAATGACATTTGCGAGAATGCCTAAACCTCTTGCGCCTTGTCTCTTTCCGGGGAAAATATATCCATAACATCGAAAACACTTCGCTGACTACCTCGGAGATAGCGGGCCTTATGACTGTTATTCGTCACTAGGAGATCAGGTGGTCCACCTTTGATGATGCCATCACGTTTATTCCAACATGGCATGCAGTAATGGGATATATCAGCACTCTTGGCATATAAATATCACGATGGTCGCGCCCATATTCTATGAAAGAAACAGCATCGACAGTCAATTGCGATTCGAGAATAGTTCGTTTCATCTTTGCACACTCTGTTCTTTTCCGGCCACAGCCTATTATCACATTCCCTGTCAATCATTACAAACCCCTAATTAGCGTCCTCAAAATGATCATCACCTGCCCCAAGGAAGGCGAAGTCGTAGACGTCACCAAGGACTGGACTGTGTGCTGGGAAGATCTTATCGAGTAGGCCTACCAGTCCAATATTTTATTGAACTTAAACACCCAATAACTATTGAAACAGCAGCTGATTGTATACCAGGGCAACTTCTTTTGACATCAGGCTCACCCACCTGACATCCCCACCAGCCGAGAACGTATTCATCACAACCGTGACTAATGCACCTAAAGAGGGACACAAAACCATTCCTGGGGGCCATATTGATGGTATCGCAGGCGGGTAGGCTTAATTCCCTCTACCCAATACCTGTTATCAAGAAGCTAAGGCACAGTATAATATAGTCCCGGATACCGAGTCTGGGCTACTCGTGTTGGAACCGGGGAGCCACCTCTCGCGGAGTCCAAGACCTTCACCGTTCAGAATTGAATGATAACAACGGCGTCGTCCGACTTTGACTTGGAGCAATAGTGATGGGATGGTCCTCTCTCTTTTCTAGTTTTACTAAGTTTTCGCTCTTTAACTACGAAGCCCGGGCTCTGTGTGTCAGCTGATTGCCAACCTTTCAACAAGTTGGCGTAGGTTAGGAAACTATGATAGGATATGCGGGGTTGGGATATCCTTGTCTCTCTGTCATTGTACCTGTCTGTCTCTACTCTTTTTGTCTCTTTTTGACAAGAATGTCAGGTTTTTGTTCGTATCTTCTCAATTCGCAATATAGCTTTACGTTGCCCAATGAATAAGTATGTAACTGCAAGGATGTAGTAAATGTCTCCACACTCCGGGTTTTTCATATTGGTTATTAAACAGCACCTTGACAGAAAGAAGGTGTAATCGTTCAACCACGCCAAGCGCCGAATAGCTAGACTCGAAAGCCTGAAAGGCCACCAGAAAGGAGACACGGCGAATCAGGAACCGTCGAAGGAACTACGAATGTATTCATTGAGGATTGATGAGGTGCAACAGAAGCGTGGGACGATACCAAATCAGGCATAAGCATATTCATGGCGTCGGCAGGGTAGTCGCTTAACACTTCCTAAAGAAAGAGCAAGATATACATAGTATACATGAACGGATCGGCGATTGGACTGACCGACACGCCTATGAGCAGCACGCTTGGAATACGAACCCTTCACCCCAGGGTTGCTAATCTGCTGGACAAATCCTCTTGCAGCCGCCCAAAGCTCTGCCTCCTTATCCTTGCCTACAGTAAGTGATTTAAAGTATCCTTTCGGCTTTATATTGCTTAGTCATGATATCCGGGTTCTATACTTTATATGGTTAATACATTGTATTGTAATCAGTTAGCCAATCATACTACTTACTGAGTCCCACATAAGTCGGAAATGGCATGTATGTACATTTCTTACGAACATCAACAACACAACACGGGGTACAATACGGAAAATGTCACCCCGAGAGTTGTCGGTCCGTTGGCAAATTGGAAACATACGGGATGCGCCATTTTTTCTTCGCTACAGCTACTCACTAACACTGGCATTACTCAAAGAATTGCCGGGCTCGCACCTTGGGGAAGGCACCAATGAGCTATATAGATTCAGCAAGGGGTGCAAGACACATGGACACAGGGTCTGATCATGGTACCTCATAATGTTACACAGCAGGCCGGGATAACCTGAGTCTCTCACTTGTACAACAATCAGCTGAAAACCTGTTCCTTTCTGGTGCAAGGATGGAAGCGTGTCCAAGATCAAGATCCATGCCAGTGGTAGGCTCTATGCTGTGTTGTCCCCAAGCGTCTGAGTTTTGGTCCGCATCATGTATACGATTGGGATTCTGGTCTTCCAGTACGCTTCGGCACAGGGCATAGAGTATCTATGAGACAACAGGATTTACTATGGCTTGGACTTTTGTACATACTAATGCGCAAGGCAGTAGTACTTATCAAAATAATGAAGGTATGCATACCTGAAAGCCAAGTATGGCGGGCTGCATAATATCCACTATAAATTCCCTGGAAAGGTTGCCCGAATACCTCACAGCATCGCCTTACGTTATACAGAATGGCCCAGCATGCCAAAGTGCCAATGCAGTACTGTGCCACCGTCTTGCGAACTGGTGTTCAGCTCCACATGGAATACTACTACTCCCTGTACTGAGATCATGTCACATCCCAGGCCCCAGCCTCCACGTGATTTGTCGACCAGGTGTTCAGATCTTGGAAGAAAGAACTTCCCGGGAGTGGTTGGTGCGTAGGTATCCACGGTCCAATAATACATACCTTTTAGCTAGTAGGCTCCCGAAACAGTTCTAGCCCTGGCTTGCCAAGTTTTAGACGAGATGAAGGCTATAAATGTCACGATTGGCTACTTTGTCTGTGTTACTTAGCCACGAGCGACTTCCATCAAGGGTTTATATTGGTTGACGGAGTGATTTAAAACTCGACCTGAACGTCAGCACCAATAAGAGAAAGGTATGTACTGGGCATTCCAGTAGAGATCGGGAATGCTATGAAACTTTAGTGCCCTCTTACCCATGGATAAGAATAGCACACTGGCATCCAATGCGAATATCTGGGGACCAGGTTTCATTCTCGTAACCTGTCAACACGGGCGGAGCGAATGTTCCTTCTCTGTCGCGGTCGCAATACCCTGAATGCTTTAATGGCGTCGATTATAGAGCCAGCTCGACCAATGCGTAGCTACGCTGTCCTTAATCTTTGTCTCTATATGCAGGGTCAAGATACGAACTACCTGTCAGCTGAATGAATCCCTATACGAGATGTTGCCCCGGGGTCGACGAATTCATGCGCAGGTACCTCCCATGACGACAGGGCTCGGAAAAAATGCCGTTCATCAAGAATGATTCTGAAGTCGATCACAGCCTTCCGAAGGTTATATATTTTGGTAACAACCCCGAAAGTTTGTCTGCCTTGCACAATACCTATCCCACAGCACCTAAAAGAACCATTACGAACTATTAGTTCTGCTCGTAGGGCGTGCTTCGCAATATGAAAGCACTCCTACTTATCCTCTCCGGGACGTTGGGTATTGCCCTGGCTGCATCAGCAGAATGCACTTCGGAAAACGCCTTAGTAAGGAAAGAATGGTATGCTCGGCTCCCTGTCCAGCCTCAGCGGTTGTGTGTTGACATATATCAGGAGAGAGCTCGATTCCGCTGAGCGAAATAACTATGTCGAAGCGTTGTGGTGCCTACGCGATCGCCCGTCTATCCTATCCAACGAGACCTACCCCGGGGTCCGGGACCGATGGGATGACTTTGTTGCGTAAGTCAATATTGATTCCTTGAAATGATTAATTACATCGGCTCATAGACCAAGGACTCATATCAACTACACGAACAACATCCATTTTAATGGGCTTCTTCTTCCATGGCACCGCCAATTCGTCTACCTCTGGGAAGTGGCACTGCGCGAGGAATGTGGATACAACGGCAGCGTACCGTGAGTGGATACTATTACAAATATTACAAATAGTAGAAAGCCCCAACTGAACAAATGCTTCCAGGTATTGGAACTGGGCCCTCGACGCAGACAACATAACCGAGAGCCCAGTATTCGACGGCAGCTCTACCTCGATCTCTGGCAACGGTGTATACGATCCGAACGCACCGGCACCCTGTTCCCCCGGAGGGGTATGCTTCCCCCGAGGAGTTGGCGGGGGTTGTGTCGAGTCGGGACCATTCAAAGACTTACAAGTGCACATGGGACCCATTCCTGCCGCTCTAGTTAAGTCGTACGGTCCGATCCCCGACAGCGCGTGGGACTACAATCCGCGATGTTTATACAGAAACCTGAGCCCGGATATGCTGGCAGCGCTGAATAATCAGACTGTGGTTGATCGAATGCAAGCAGCCACCAACATTAAAGATTGGCTCGCTGTCATGTCCCCGAGTGACCCTAGTGTGTTGAACCCACACAGCGGCGGCCACGGTTCTGTGGGAGGTGCCATGGGTGATTTCTTTGCGTCGCCTCAGGACCCCTCGTTCATGTTGCACCATGCATTTATTGATAGGCTGTGGGCGCAGTGGCAGGATCAGGATCCGGAGAATAGGCGATATGCTGTAAATGGTACTACTATTGTCTATGATCCGCCGGGTGCCCCATTGGTCACGCTTGATACTCTGGTTGAGTTTGGGGCGCTGAATCCCCCTCGGAAGGTTAAGAAAATGATGGATCCGTTGAAGAATGGTTATTGTTACACTTATACTTGATTGCTGGGTTTTCTTAGTTTGAGAACTTGTCATGGTCTTGAATTCATAGAATCCATTCTTCCCCAGTACATTCTCACCTGCATATCTACCCAGAACTTGTAATCAGCTTCTAGAAACAAATGCATTCCAGTTATCTGTCGTTGGATTACTTCAAGTTTGCAAATTACAATTGTGGTCGGGTGCTTAGGTATAGTGAGCATCCAATTTGCTCGTTGAGTACCTCCTGGTACTTCTCCAAGATCTCCCAGATATTATTGGTCTTTTGGCTTCTGACTCCGAAAGCGCGACATTCCGAGAATTATATATGTATATTTACGGAGAATTTCGAGAATGGTTTCCATATCGCAAACTTGAAGACTACTTTTTAGCTATATGTATAGAGTAGATAGCATGAAAGGTGATGATTTTACTGTGGAGAGAATGTACATACAATCTTAAATTGCCGGTCTTGATGAAGACGTACTGGAATTACAAGTTCTAGGCTTAATGCCACTGGACTATGAACATAATATGCACGTACGTAGTAGGGCAAAACGCGAAGGTACGTAATGGCCGAATAGTATTTCCGTATTAAGCAAGGTACCCCCACAGTGGACGCGTGAACCGTGGACTAAGTTCATACGACTAAGCCCAGATAGGCTTGGTGTGCCGCGTTCAACAATTCCACCTACTAATGCTTCTCCAGTGAAGGAGGAAAAAAAACAACAAGCTCCCCAACACTGTCCAATCTTACCTTCCCTGCATATCAACCATTGAATCATAATGGCCAAAGAAAAGTCCTTAACCCCTAGAACCGGACGGGCCGACATCTTCATGAGCATAAAGCCCGAACATATGCACAATATCGCGACTGGCGCAAAGAATCACGAATACCGTCGCTACCTCCTCCCATCGAGCGTTCGTCGCATCTGGTTCTACACATCTGCCCCCATGTCGCGAATCGAACATGTCGCCCGCGTCTCTCCCGGCAAAGTTCCTGGCGAAGTCCCCGAGGACGGCGGGATCGGTAATGAGGACTTCAATGCGGGCAGAAAGGTCTCCAAATACGGCTATGAAATACTTGATCTGTGGAAGTTGAGGGAACCAATCAGCCTGAAACTAGCCATCTCAAAGGGGTTTTTAAAGGGCGCCCCCCAAAAGTATTGTTGGGTTCCAGTTGCCCTCCTAGAGAGCTGCCCAATGGACAGACAGGACCATATCATCTCAAGGGCACCCGAAGAGCGCCCTGTGGAAAAGGAAACGCAACTTGAATTAGAAGAACCCAAGAAAGCGTCCGGTTCGCCCGGGTCAAGGAAGATATCTGAATTCTTTACAAAGTCAGATCCAACGCACTAACAGGAAATGCTGAATCATGGACCGTCATTAACTATTACAAGGAGCATCATCCTGGACGAAGTAAAATGGATTCATGATCTAGTGGTCTAAGCAGAGCCCTTTCTCCGGAAGCAGTTTCATTCCCCGCGATATCAGTTGCCTGTCAAGATAATCAATGGTGTAGCTCCTGAAGAGCATATATGGTTTCTCTACCCAATCCTGGACCTCCCCAAACAGCGCCTCTAGCCCACCTTCAGTCTTCAAAAATGTGTCTGCATCTAGCATGTAGCTACGACCTGCATCGCATAGGTACTTGTATGCACCTTGCTTGACATACAGGCTCTTCGAGAGCTTGACTCCAGACCAATCGAGGACCAGCGGGGCATAGAAGATTATCGGGGCATTTCCTGGATGCTCTAGGAGCCGCCATGTCAGTTGTTCTTGGTAAAAACCGGCGTAGTCTGATCCAGTACACATAATCCACGACGTGTCTGAATCTTGACTGCAGATGAGGATCCGAATGAGATTGCGCAGTGGGGTATTGAACTCGAGCCGTTCTAGATCTTGTGGGGATGTGAGATCAACGTGATGGTCTCCATGATCAGGACACACAAACGTGACCCGCCCGTCTTGATGATATTGATTGTTTACACCGTGTTTATCTGCTATCCCGCATCCTTCCCGCGGACATGATGCACGAATAGCTAGCTTGCCTGTTTCTGGTGACAGATGTGAGCCAAGCTTCTGATGGTGGGCCACGATGTTCCGAAGGATGACGGAAAACGCTGGATTCGAGCGCCAGATATGTTGCGTCTCAATGTCATATGGTATACCCGAAAGGTTAGACAATTGGTCCAGCACCTTTCGGAATGGCGTTTGGTTGGCTCCAAAATCTCCGGTGTGTTTGAGACTCTTCTGATATCGGACCCCGGCGATCACGATCTCCTCTCCTGGAGTCGGGGCGCTCTCCACATAGACGAACTTGGCCCTAATCTCACGCCGAAACTTGGTCTTCAGAGCAGCGGCGAGGGCGAATCCTGTGGCAAAGGTGGTCATATTGCCAAGGTGCGGGCTGCTGTTTGGCTGCGACCCAATGTGGACAACGATCCTCGGCCGAGTGCATTGGTCATCCAGATATCTCATGAGGTTCTGCTTGAAATAATACGACCCACCACCGAAAGGATGGTGGACAACTCCATCATGGGCTATCATGGTGTAAAGGGCAGGAAGTGGCACCAGTATCAATATTATTTGCAGATAGTAGCTAGAAACCGAACACGGCTAGGTACACAAGAGAAGAGAAGTGGAAGGCTGGCGATGATAAGTACCTCGGACGAAATCATATACTTCTCTAGTTTACCCCACCACAGTCACACTATCAGAGCTATTCACGATTTTTTTAGTCTTGAAGATCCTTACATTTGTTGAATAATTATCCAGCCCCTCAGCTGAACCTCAGCTGAACTTCAGCTGACAATCCGCTCCACAATGAACCGCTAAGACTCACCGCCCTTTGTACCTCCGCCGTAATATGACGGAGAGCCTGCCTAGGTAATAAATCCAGCCATAATAAAAATACATGACATTACCGCTACGGGGAGTGGGGCTTGTGTGAGTGAGTGTATGTACTGTACGTATTCATACATTAGCCCTTTCCCTGCAGAGATATACGGGATTCAATAATAGCTATCAATCTAGATAACTATTTGAACAATAAACATTTTCCTTCCCTTAATAAACACAGAGACTTATTCAGTCGTGTGTGAATTAATATCTAGTGTTATAAGTTTATAACTTATATAACTTTTATTCTACAGCTTATATAGTTATATCACTATAAATCTCGAAAGACATCTGTATAACTTCCAATACTATATGGGTAATACATCCATTAGCTTCCTTGTGAATTAGATTGGCTCAGTTATACGAGTAATATCCCGCTGAGCCAGCAAACAAGAAACTCAAGCCGAACTAACAGACATTCCACACTGCAAACATCCCCCTCCTCACCCCAAACAAACTAAAAAAGCACTCTTCCCTTACTATCCCTCCCCTTAACCCTAACGTCCTTAATTCCCATAACCCACACAATAGTCAAGGCCATAAAAGCGATGCCCGCAATCAACATATTCCGTTGACTAACCGCATACGCCCTCTCAATAGCCACACGAGTCGGCGAGCCGACCTCATAGCTCAACTGCACATACAACGAATCATTGATCTCCTTCCACTGCGACTTCATGTCTTCCGGTAAGAACTCCCTCAGCTTCTGGGGTAAGGTGTTTGTCCAAATGGCCCCGGAGATACTGTTGCCAATCGCACCCCCGATACTACCCACCCAGCCTAGAAGGGCTAGCATCGATGCATAATCATTATGTTCTGATGCGGTGGTGACGGCTGTCTGCTCGAGGGCGATGATTGTCCCTGTCCCCAGGCCGATGAGGACCTCGCAGAGACATATGTATCCGATGCTGTGTCCTGGAGATCGGAAGTAGATCATTAGACCGATGGCGAGTAGGTAGACTGGGATTGCGCAGAGGAGGAGCCACTTGAAGCGGCCGGTCCAGCGGACAAGGAAGCCGACGCCGATTAGCCACAGGGGGGATATTAGGTTGGAGATTGCGACTACGTAGCCTGCTTCTGTTAGGGAGACGTGGTATACGACTTGGAGGAAGGAGGTGAAGTAGCTAGCCCAGCAGTCGGCGGCGATGACGTAGGTCAAGTTCAGGAGACAGGTGAATGTCACAGTGCGTGACACGAGGAGGTGGTAAGGGACTAATGGTTTTGAGGCGTAGAAGCGCTCGTAAGCGGCGAAGACTATGATTGTGACTCCGCCGATGACAATCATGCAGATAATATGCGTGGAATGCCATTTCTGGGGCTGGGAGCCTGCGAGTGCGAATGCTAGTAGGAAGAGGGAGAAGCCGGCGATGAGGAGGAGGATGCCGAGAATGTCAAATTCAATGATGTAGTGGCGGATGTTCTGAGCCAAGGAACGGTCTTCGTGGACGGGCGTCAGTGTTTCCGTCTTTTGGGCTTTTCTTTTGGCAAGCTCCCAGATGATGATCAGTGGCACGGTGACGACGGGTAGTAGAATGGCAATAGTGCCGTAGGCCCAGCGCCAGTTGAGTCCGTTGAAGGATGCAGAGAGTGGCGCTCCGGCGAAAGCCATGATAATGTATGGAGATGAGGTGAAGGCAAACGCAAGGGCTCGATCCTGGGCCGTGGAGGTATCCGCGGTCAACACATCTAGGGAGAATATGAGGCCAGTAAGGCCTACAGTGATAAACGCCTTTAGCTGCAATTAGTACAATAGGGCCAAGCAGCATACAGGGCATATACCTGTGCAACGCAATAGATGGTAATATTATGGCAACATGCCATGACGATGAGGCCAATAATAGAAACGAGGAGCATGAGACTCAACGCAATGGTGCGGTCCCATAGATTCAGAAGCTTGGCGATTGGCATAGTGCATGCTGCGCTCATAATGCTGACCACGATTTGTATCACAGGAAGTAGCGAATGATTACTAAAATCGCTAGTGATGTATGGCGCTAGATTGCTTGTCAGGCTTCCATTTAGTGCTCGTACAAAGTACATGAGCCACATGCTACATAGGGTCAGCACGCTTGTCTCATAGCAGTCCATACCAATAATGTGTACTCACCATATATACACTTGGATCAAAGTGCTTTTGGACCATGACTTAGTCACGGCTTCTGCGATACGCACACCATTTTGCTGTTCCGACTCTGGGTCCTGAGGCCCTGTCGCAGTGGGGACCTCATTAGTTGAAGGTGTAACCTTTTCAAGCATCCTCGTGCGATGGATGGATTTTGGTAATTGAAAAAAAAGTTCCCGGATATAATCCAAGACAGCTACAAGGTGTTTTGGGGGGGGGGGGTTAATATTACTTGTAGACGGTCTATGTTGGAATTTGAAGATTCTACCAAGCCCAATCCAACGCTGGATACTAGGCAGAGCCCATTATTTACGTAAGGATTTTGAGACATGTAGAGATCAGGGAATCGAAGGGTCTAGTAAGGTGGCTACGTAGAGTCTGTCTCATAGGCTACCGCGTGCACTAGTGAACACTTAGTATAACTGATATGATCAAGCATCTTATCTTTGGTGGTTGAATGTAACTCAAAATGGCTTTGGGTTACATCGGGCTACTATAAGACCAACTAATTAAGTAATTGGCGCCCACTAGTGCGCAGAGATTAGATTGATAATCTTATCTATTCTTTTTCCACTTTGAAGTTAGGGTACAAGACCGAAAAAGATCAGGCCATCAATTTAATAGCCAGTCCAACCATTCGTCCTAGATGATATCCTGAGCACTGTGTGATGGAAGACAATAGCAGCATCATGCAACCACCGGATTAGTTCTCTATCCTTGTAACTAATATCTCCATCACCGAAATTGTCTAAACTGGCGAGGTACTCTGTGCAGGTTGTCTGCTTTCGAGTTACGGGCTCAAATGGTTTAGCAATCGTATTACGTACAGCAACCTGCATGTTACCAAATCCTTCCCTTTGTTTCCGAGAGTCAAAGTATGCTAGTTTCTGCCCATGCCATGAAACTGCTCTATATGTCTCTCAATCCCTGCATGCTCTCGGAGCTTAGTGTGGGCATCCTCGGTTAGCAACCCATGTTAGGAAATAGTCTGACTCCAGCAAAGCGCCGATACCGCTTCGTTAATCGTATACGGTTAATCGGATAGTAGAATCTCGCGCTCACAGATCAGGCGCCACTGTAGGTCAATCTAGAATGCTTGATGACCAAGGCTATATACCACGCAGGGACCTCAGACGGACTTTGTATAATAGAGTTAGATAGTGATATAAGCTTGACACGTGACTAAACATTTGCCAAACTATTCATTGCAGTAAAAATATAAAGGGAAAGTCGTTAGAGACCATCGACTCAGAAGAATATGATCTAAGATGTAACAACACATAAACCGTGAACCACACCTTTCATAGTAGACTTTTGTTCAAGGCACGGACGTAGCTCCTAGTCAGACAATCATATGTCCATTGGCACAGGACTGGACAGCCTTTTCTTTTGGTTGATAGTTCTGCTGGGTGTATTTTTAGGTCTGCACGTGGACCTTTGTTGGCAAAGAATGGATATATCCGTTGCATCTTCATGAGGGAGACTTTCCATATGCGCATTATTTATGCACACTTGTTCGCGCGAAAATGCAGGTCGCAATGAATGAATTCCTTAGATTTCAAGCAAAATCGGAATAAAATTACGATATATATTAACATCGTTGGGAAGTATATGGAAGAGATTGTAAGGCAGGATTATATATCCCTAGGTTATCTATTGTCTCTAAACTGGCATGATGTTTATATAATATCACCGAAAATCTAACTAACAGTTATATCTTTAAATTATACCCCCGCACGATTGACTCGGCCTCGATGCCTGGTACACTTGGAGCTGCCTCGGGAAAGCTTCCTCGGTATCACCCAACCTACCCCACATCTTGGCCTTGGATTGCGGTCCGAGCGCGTCAATTATTAGCATACAAAGTTGTGCTCGAAGGAAGGCCAGAGGAATTCAGCTTGACCAAAACAGCCAACAACATGTCCTTCTCATCAGCTGCCGACTTTGATAGCGTAGGTGCACCCCTTATCTCCTGGATTCCGCCTATTCAGTCCCTACTGACTGGTGAAGGCACTTGCAACCGTCCGGGCATCATTTGCGCGTGGGAAGACCAAGGATAAAAAATGGCGTAAACGGCAATTGCAGCAGGCATGGTGGATGATCGAGGACAACAAAGAGCGCATGCAGAAGGCCCTGCACAAGGATCTCAACAAGCATCTGCAAGAGACAATGCCATTCGAGGTGGCGGGCTGTCATGCTGATATCCTGTATAACCTGGAGCATCTCGATGAGTGGACACGAGACGAGAAACCGGAACGGACCAACCCTCTCAACTTCCTGGGTGGTGCAACGGTCCGCAAGGAACCCAAGGGGATAGCTTTGATCATTGGGGCATGGAACTTCCCCTTCACTCTCCTCTTGGGCCCCATGTTCGATGCCATCGCGGCGGGATGTGCCGTCATCGTGAAGCCGTCGGATGTTGCTACTGCATGCCAGGATTTGTTGATGGAGATTATCCCGAAATATCTGGACACCGATGCCATCCGATGTATCTCAGCGGGAGCTAAGGAGATGGGCTACATTCTGGAGCACCGTTTCGACCATATCTTCTATACGGGATCTGCAGCCGTGGCCAAATTTATTACTGCTGCTGCAGCCAAGCACTTGACACCCGTCACGCTGGAGCTGGGAGGACAAGGCCCGGCCATCGTCTGTCCTTCGGCGGATATCAAACTCGCCGCCAAGCGGATTGCAGCAACCAAATTTATGAACGCCGGTCAGGTAAGGCCCTCACTATCCTCTTTCTTTTGCTCATTTCGGCCAATTAGCATTGTGTCGGTTCCAGGGAAGGGAGCTAAGTGCATCTATTTCAACTAGATCTGCCTTAACGTTAACCATGTCTTTGTCCATCCATCTGTGCGTCGTGAATTTGTCGATCATCTCATGCATTACTTCGACATATTCCTCGGCGGAGCCCCAGAGCTGTTACCAAAATACTACACACACATCATCAACGAACGCAATTTTGATCGTCTCGAGCGGCTGTTGCAGAATACCTCCGGCAACGTAGTTTATAGTGGACAACGAAACAGAGATGATCTCTCCTTCAGCCCCACAATCGTGACCGAGATTGAAATCGGAGACAGTCTCCTCTCGGAGGAGCTCTTTGGACCCATATTACCTATCATCGACGCAGACCTCGACACCGCGATATCCGTAATTAACAGCATGGATCATCCGCTGGCCATTTACGGGTTTAGCCGGTTACAGAAGGACAAGGACCGAATCCTGGCCGAAACGTTGTCCGGTGGCGTGACGTTCAACGACTGCATGCTTCACGTAGCTGCAAAGGGTGCCCCGTTCGGCGGCGTTGGTAACTCTGGCATGGGCAAGTACCATGGCCCATATGGTTTCCTCGAATTCACGCACCTGCGCACGCACATTGATCCTCCCACGTGGATGGAGAAGCTAATGAGCGCACGCTATCCCCCATACACGTCCGACAAACTCCGCAAGCTCTACCAGCCTGCCAAGGCACCTTTCGATCGCCAGGGGAACAAAGTGCGCTGGACATGGGGCTGGCTGTATGTACTTGCCTTTGTCGTTGCCGGCTCAGTGGCGGCGCGGACAGGGCTCTTCAATACGTTGGTGAACTCTGGCTTATTGGCGCGCTAGGAATCGATCTCGAATCTAGTCGGCATGAGCGAACCTGCCTCTAGATGCGGTTCTCGTGCTTATAGTCTTTCGCATCGTTCTTTGTATGACATATAGGATAAGCTGGTCTATATCTGTAATAGCTATGTATTTATTCGTTTCAATCCCATTACTCATCATCCTGGTCGGTAAAACATTGTAGATGCTGTTCCTTCGCCCATGACTGCATGTTCAGTGAAAATGTAAGCCATCGCTCTCCGTTCATCCATCCTCATCATTTATGATATGACTACATAGCCGGCTCATATAAATTCGCCCTCCAAGTCCTGCTGTCCAGTTACTACACAGTAGAGAAGTTGCAATCGCCAAAAGTAGCACAGACTGCCTCATTTCGTATCCTGTTCCATGCTTCATGAGACATCACCCTCATACTTTTTACCAGAGTGGCGCATCAAGACTGTATAGTATCTGTGTCCAACTCGAAAAGCGAGCATCGCATAGTTTAAGCAAATGCCACAACTAGAAATCCACATGGGAAATGACTTTCCCAAGGTCTATGAGCACTACACTCGGTCAGGAATTCCCCCAAGGGAACGAGCATGTGCAACACCGCGGTCCGCGGTCCTCGGGTCTCTCATATTAATCCCGAGCCAAAAAATACTGGATTATGCGAAATCTCATAACATATCCCTTCACTTGAGAATCATGTAGGGTGCAAAAGCAATACAATATCAAGTTGAATATTCCATGAACTGTTTCCTAGGGACTCATTTATGGCTTCAGTTTCTACAGCACATCAAGGTTGGCGGTAAATGCCATGAGTATTATTAAATGTAAATGTCAGTCTAGCATGTTTACTGTAAACCAGCCCAGTCCCAAGCCTTTTGCGGCTTATTCTTTTTTATCTGAGGAGGTGCGCAAGCTTCCACCTTCGCAGAGTTACCCTCGAAATACCTCCTCAGGGTCTCTTTCTTATTTATCTTCTCTGACACAGACCGGGGTAGAGTTTCCTCTTCGCCGAGTACCCGAAGCTTAGTAGGAAGCGTATATACAGGCAGGCTATGGGCAAGGTCGCTCCGCACACCATTCAAAGAAACATTAGCTACCGCCGCTACTCGTGGTCTGATTACAACAGCGATCTGGTTGGCGCAGGATGGATCTGGTACTGCGACGACAACAACCTCAACCACGTATGGGAGTGCCATTAACGCAGCTTCGACTTTTAAAGCTGGTACTCGATAAGAGTTAGACCTGGATGACTATTTGTAAATTAGCTTCACTTTCTACGACTTTTGCCAACTTCTTGAGGGAAAAGAAAACGGTCACACGTACAATCAGAAGACGCTCGCCCATCGAAAATGAATTCGTCGCCTTCCATATGTGCGAGATCTCCTGTCCGATAGAACCCGTCTTTGTTGAACGCGGCCTGAGTCGCTGCTTCATTGTTCAGGTACCTAATGGCAGACAGCAAGGCTATTAGCACCCACAGAAGAATCGAAGGACGCAGAGAAAGGGAAAGGTTAACGGACGTTTTCATGGTTCTGAGGCCTTTTATCAAGGGTTCCCCAGCGGTACCTTTGGAAAGCTTCATTTGCACGTCGGGAAGCGGCCTGCCTATCGATGACTATTACACAGTCAGCGGTCCTGGAAGGAATATGTGAGAGGTGGAGGAATTGGATCCTTCCTGACATACGTTGCTAGTAGCACGAGGCAACATACTGATCATTCCTCCTGCCTCTGTTACACCATATCCCATCACGGTTGGTACATGATGCATTAACTCAGTCTAGAACTCCAATAAAATCTCATACGAACTACCGGGATAGCTGAATATCAATATAGAATTGGGCTGAAAACCTTTCACTCATTTTGCCATCCTATTGTTGTAATTGCTGGGGTGATCGTCCAATAATAAACTCTAACTAGTGCTAGTTACTAACAGGTTTTCTAGATTGATCGTACAATTATACTACGTAGTAATGGAATCAGAAGCGAGCGGCCCACATAGGGAAGCTGAGTTTCTAAATGAACAATTTGACCTCGCCACGGATCAGGACCTTAAACCCATAAAACCCACCAAGAACCCAGTTCAGTATAAGGATATATAAAAACAATGATTAAGACGCATAAAGGTACTTCAATATTAATAATTTTCGAAATAGGTTGTATACTTCCTAATTATAAACGGGTACCCGCGAGCAACCTTAGACCTCGCCAAGAAACATGTTCGGGTTGGACCCAACCCTACATAATGGTAGGACCAACGCCCGCAGAAACGCTCACAAAAATGTAATACACGCCCAACCAAGGAAGGATTTCCTGTGCTAAACATGATAAACCTGGAAGAAAGGCCCACCAGTGACGAGAGTTGCAAGTCTCGATTACATTTTAGCCCAGATCCACAGGCGATCCCTACTGTGTAAGCGAACTGGTGTTGGTGCTAGAGCGAGCTGCGTCTCCACTTCCTGGGCATCTGCGGAGTAATTAAACATGGCGTGTGCGTAATGTAGTCCACCATTCCAATTCAGGGAAACTTTCAAATATCTATGTGCTAAGTCAACATGGAATGATTCAAGGAGTGGCCAAAAACAAAAACAGAGAAAAGAGAACAGTCTCATCTGCTGACAGGTCTCTCCTTGCAATCATTACTACGTGGTCATCACTTGCGTTTGAAGACCCTAGAATGGTCGAAACACAGCACAGCCATGTTAGGAAGGGGGAACCATGACTGGAGCTTAATTTCTCCGAATGTGAGATGAGTCCTGTGGAGATATCGGCCGCCGTCCAAGTTGCCTGGGGGGTGGTACTAGGGGTTTTTAACGGCCTCTGAAGAGGTACAGTTTGGATTCATTTCTCAGAAGGACGGCGGCGCCGGGTCCTTGGAAACCAGGCTATCTGTCCGTCACTTGATGCTGGACAACTATAGATCGGCTTTCCAGACTACACAGCAGATTACCGTGTTTCAGGACCAGGGGCTCGCAGAGATGGACAGTATCATGGTTCAGGATTCGAATTGGGAGACATTCCTCGCGAGTAAGATAGAACCCATAGAGGTATAGTCACACCAGCCATGTTTTAATTGAAAGCCTGGTGGGATATGATAACTGACTGTGGAATTGTATATAGCATTAGCGCACAATTTCTCAAGTTGATATCAATGGAGAGACCATAAGTATTCTAGCTAATACAACCAAGACATGTTTCTCAGGGGACAATGGCGCTCAACTCAACATGACGAGAACGTTTCGATATATTCTATCCCAAATTATGCACTAGCCTGATGTGCGTCTAGGTGATTTTCAACTGATTACCCCGGAGAAAACTTGCCTGTGCTAGTGGAACCCTCCCATCCCCATGCAAAAAGTCTCTTGCATTCACGAGGCGATCCTTGGAAACCGTGCAAGGAATCCTGATCTGCTGGCAGTAAGCGCCTGGGACGGAGACCTCACATACCTTGACTTGGATCGTTTATCCTCTCTTTTAGCCAAATATCTATGTGCATCAGGATTGCCCCCAAAAACGATTGTGCCGCTTTGCTTCGAGAAGTCTAAGTGGGCAATTGTGGCCGTGTTAGGAGTTCTTCGTGCTGGTGCAGCATACGTGTTTGTGGATCCATGTTTCCCTCACGCTCGCATGAGAGTTATCTGTGAAGATATAGGAGCGTGGACGATGCTTTGCTCCGCCAAGAACATACCCCAGGCAATAGAGCTAGTTGATCAGCCTATCGTGGTCCAAACAGTTGTAAAGGAGACGACGAAGGACTTGTCAGCAGAGCTCCCATCAGTCAAGATCCTGGATCCCGTATATAACAGTAAGTAATTATTTTGCACGGCCTAAATATATCCTACTTTAGATACCAACTATAATAATTTTTTTACTCTTCTATATTTAAGAAGCAAAACACTTCAAGAGAGAACAAGTAGATAACAGATTCTACAATAATACAAGATATCAGGTTAAAAGAGTAAAAGAGAAGTTAAGGGAAGAACAACTTCGTATCTTTTGTCTAGGAGATAGCCGTGGGAGCTCTGTTTTCTTAAAGCTATACTATCTGTCTTATAATAGATATATTATTGATATCTAAGTAAAGCAGCTAGGAAAACAGTATAGATACAAAGAGATACTAAGGATCAAGGGTAAGTATTAGTATTGAAAAGATAAGCAAATTAATATAAAAGGGTGAGTAAATTATCTTTGAGAGTAATTAAATTATCTGACTTATTCAGCTCACCCTCTTAAAATGGCAATGGCCGAAAGAGGAAAGAAAAGTTTCCCCGTAGATTTTTGAACGATAAAAATGCCTACCTAAAACAGCTAGTCCGCGGAACTCTTGGCTCAAGCCAGGGATGGATTATCGCTAGGGCTACACTCATTAGTCCAACCCACCCCAGTAGGACATCCTTGATATCATGTCAACTCCCCTCCGAGCCTTCTCACGAGGACTGGAGCTCACTGGCAAAAGCAAACAAAAGTACACACTATTAGAGCCACTACTCCACCGCGAAGACAAACCGTGCAATGTCTGGAGCGCTGCACGAGAAAACGACCCCACAGATCAGTTCATTATCAAACAGCCGGATAGCGACGATGGTCCCGAATGGCCTTATTTCACTAAGGAGATGGAAATGCAAGAGCTTTTCCGGAGATCACACTATATTCGGCGAATAGTCGATGTAATCCCGCTATCGTTAGATTCTGAACCTCCATGTATGGTCCTGGAAGCTTTTGAGGAGTCTCTTTGGAGCGCACGATTGCGTCGTCCATTTTCATTGGGAGAGATTCGGTCTGTTATGAGATCTGTTGCTGTTGGGTTGGGAATTATTCACTGTAAAAATCTTGTTCATACTGGTTCGTTGCCTAGACATTATGTGTCTATTGATACTATGTGTGTATGCACTGACGCTTATGTTAGATCTGAAAATGGAGAATATCCTTGTCACGGGATTTGATAACGACACGCCCGGCGATGGTGAGATCTTGGTAACGAAGATTGCTGATCTGGGAATGGGTGCGTTATCCCCGTTCGCGGCTTGATTTGGGTCCCGCAAAGTGGACTAACGGAGCCTTAGTTCGACCGCCGTCCCAAGGCCCCATTACCTCTATCACATATCGGAGCCCAGAAGTGTACTTCAACAAGCCTTGGACAACAGCTACGGATATATGGTCTTGGGGCATTGTGGTATATCCTATACTCCTTCCATAGTCCCTCCATAGTACTCACGGAAGTCAACACTGACTCATCTACACAGTATCTTCACCTACTCCAGGCTCATGCTGACTTTAACAACCCTGGAATGTTCGACTCCTTGAAGGTCGAAGGCTCTTTTGCTGACACGGAAGACGCCTTCCGAGCAGCCATGGCTCATGAGTTTGGACTTCATTCGGTTGAGTATTACACCTCAGATTCTGTTAGTCGGGAGCTATTGCCGCCCAAGGATGAAACAAGGACTGAGCTGGATCACTGGACGATCAAGTTGTTGAACCTTGGTATACCTAAGAAGGATATTGAGGCTGTACATGCGGCGCTCAATCCAGTGCCTGGCTTACGGCCGACTGCTATGGATCTTCTTGAATTTGGCTACGTATAAAAGACAGTCATGTCGATGGGGTAGCAATCTTCCAGTAAGGATTATATATGCGCAGTCAACTTAAGACTGATTCTGCAGTTTCTTTTCAGTCCGCTTTAACACGATGAATATCTGTTTTGAAGAAGAGAATGTGTTACCCCATGTTAATATACGATGTCAAATAAAGAATAGAAAACAACGAAGTCCCACTCAATAAACACCAGTAATGAGAATAAGTTATATGCGTACAAAAAGAATCCAACACCACCTAATATACAAAAGTACAAAACCTAACGTTGATACAATCTGTCCACACCCAAACCCAACCCCAAGAAAAAAA
>NW_022475678.1:0-20072 GCF_009193585.1 Aspergillus caelatus
AAAAAAAAAAAAAAAAAAGCCAAAAGAAAAGAAAGAGGGAGCTGGAATATTCCTCATAATTCTAATGTGTATTCTTCTGATGTTGAACATTTTGTTGTCATAGTAATCTATCTAATCATCCAATTTGTTTCTGACATCCACGAAGTACAAAAGTGATATTGTAACTACGACCGACTTAACCTCAGAGATACTGCGCGGTATCCTAATATACTGCCTAATTTGTACTAACCAAACATCTAGCTATCGATAAAGGTAGTAATAAGAGTCAAAAATCCCCATAGGCCTACCCCCCAAGGTACTCATGACGCAGATCATGACCAAACCATCATGTTTATTGCCATTTTTGGCCCTAAAGGACCTTGGGATCCAAGTACCCCGGAGGCCATCATTTACCACCAGCAAATATATAGAAGCTGTACAGGATTATCCCCTATATCTGATAATTCAAAGAAAACTTTTGCTCTTCTGAATACACTGAATCTACGAATGACAACCCCTGAACAACCCTAAGAAACTAATAAATACCATAAGCAATGGTTTCCAAAACATCCACACCCTCCTCCCTAGACCTCCTCGATGTAATTATCGTCGGCGCCGGACCATGCGGCCTCGCCGTCGCTGCCAGACTAAAAGAAGAAACACCGTCCGCGCTGTTCACAGACGACGAGCATCAGCGTTACCACTGGATCAACAAGCATAGCGGCCGGATGGCGCTCGTGCAGGCTCGCCATGGCAAGCAGAAAAAGGTCAAAGCAGAGAAATGGCACGGATACACCTCTCGACAATCCTTCTCGTCTACACATTCAGAGTCTATAGCGGGGTCTCCGCCTTCGCTGTCCTCGTCCATCTCGACTACTTCGGAGGAGACGGAGACTGGCGCGGTGGAGGACGGTTCGCCGTCCATTCTTGTTTTAGATAGTACTGGTGATAGATGGATGGAGCGGTGGAATCGGGCATTCAAGACGTTAGAGATTCAGCAGCTTCGCAGTCCCATGTTCTTTCATGTTGATCCGAGTGATCGGGATGGAATGTTGGCGTATACGCAGGAGGTGGGGAGGGATTGTGATCTTTGGGAGATATCTGGGTGTGTGGGGAAGGAGTTGAGCAAGCATAAAAAGAAGAAGAAAATGAGGTCGAAGGCTGTGTGAGTACTTTTCCCTTTTTTTTTTTCTTTTTTTTTTCTCTCTGTGATTGTTGTCTTAATCATGGAGCTAATGGTGAATGGTGCTTTAGGGCTATAGGAGAGGTTGAGATCGATGAAAGGGACCGCAAAGACTATTTCTCGCCTTCTACAGGGCTTTTTGAGGACTACTGCTCTAGCATCATCGCACGGTATGGTCTTAACACGCCAGGCATGATCCAACAACGTGAGGTCAATGATATCCAGTACGACTACCATGACGAGATGTCACCTTCCGAGAAGATATTCACGGTCACCACAAATGATGGGGCTGTGTTCTATAGTCGAACGGTTGTGCTGGCCATTGGGCCTGGCAGGACGAAGGTCTTCCCGTTTAAGTTAACCGATGAGGAGGCAAACGGGGCTTGTCATAGTACGGAGATCCGATCATTTCCAAGCCCCAATGTGCAAAGAAAGATCCAGCAACGTCAGCAGACGAACTTGATGGTTGTTGGGGGAGGGCTCTCTTCGGCACAGATAGTGGATATGGCTATCCGGAAGGGGGTAAGCAAGGTGTGGTTCCTGTTAAGGTCTGATTTCAAAGGTAAGTAGTGGGGGAGTCAGCTTTTGAGCTCAAATAAGTCTAACAGAAATTACCAGTCAAACACTTCGATATCGACCTGACGTGGATGGGCAAATTCAAAAATTACGAAAAGGCAGCTTTCTGGTCCGCAGACACGGACGAAGAACGCCTCGAGATGATCAAAACCGCTCGCAATGGAGGCAGTATTACACCGCGGTATCAAAAGATCTTGAAGCAGCATGCAGCCCGCCACCGTGTTTCGATCCACTCTCGTACAGTCATTCTCAGCCGTGAGTACTGCCCCATGTCTCAGACATGGCGCCTCACCACTGATCCTCCAATTCCTGACCTCCCTCGCATCGACTACATCTATTTTGCAACAGGCATGCAGGCGGACGTGAACGAACTCCCGCTGCTTCAGCAAATGAACCGCGAATATCCGATTGAGACCAAGCAGGGTCTGCCGTGTATTACGGATGATCTCATGTGGAAGGCGAATTTGCCTTTGTTTGTGACTGGACGGCTGGCTGCCCTCCGCCTAGGTCCGGGAGCCCCTAATCTTGAAGGAGCGAGGCTGGGTGCAGAGAGGATCGCATGGGGGATGGAGGAGGTGTTGGGGCAGGGAGAGAGTGAGGGTACAGCTGCTGAACGATCGAAAGAGTGTTTCTGTGGCTTGGGAAATCGATATGCTGGGTTAGCTGATGTGGATTGGTAACTTAGCTTTTGTGGCTGACTACCCCAGGCAACTTTTAAACTTCTCATTATGTAGAGCCTCATATATGAGCCTCATCATACAAGGTTGTACACGGTACGAACATTGCACGACCGATTACGAAGTATATGAAGCCGTTCGTTGTTCAAGCGATTCGTGTAACGTACTCCTTGATACTCGTATTACATACAGCTAAAGAAGTCTTTCCGCCGCCACCAGTTTAAATTACATGTAATATAGGATGTAATATCAAATACAATACCTTAGAGAGTTATCTTCTATTTAAAGATGCTGCCTAGGTCGATATAATACCGTCGATGGCCAGCTTCACTGTTGCCTTCTCTTCTTCAACTACGAACCCTCTGCATCCACATGGCTCTTCCAGGCAACCAAGCTTTTCTCAGCATTCTAAGCCTCCGCTTGGTCATCCAGACGTCAGATGGAATCACGACACTTGCCATCGACATGCGCGCTTAGTAGTCCTCCAGCTGCGGCGCCTACGCAGTGCTTTCCTATCTCTATGAATCCGCCACGCGTTCGCTGATACTGGTTGGTTTGCCTCAATCACATGTGGGACATGAATCATCAGTGCCACACATTTGCAACCTTGCGAGCGGAAACGCCGTGGTTGATGGTGATTTAATTAGCCAGGAAGAAATCATTTCTTCCGTGCATAGCCCGCACCGCCACATCACAAGCCACATGTGGCGAGTGCATTCCGTTGCTTATTCGGCGAGAAACACCTCTGATTGGTATGTGGAGCATTGTTATGCAGTTGCAATTAGTCCCTGACTCTATTTTACTTACGCCGGACTATGTACTCCGGTCACGAATGATAGAGGCAATCCCGCAAATCATATGCTCTATCAAGACAAGAAAAACTATGGATAATTAGCTTTCTCGAAACTATTGGCGAAGGAGGCGCAGCCCACTGGTCGTCATTACGGCAACTTGGCGTCTAAATTCTGGACTTCGATCAGCCAGACCCGTGTGTTTGCAGTGTCCTCCCGTCCGTAGCGCCGTCCGGACTCCGGGTCTCTATTCGCCGTTTCTCTATAGATTTTAACGCTTTCTACGAGCCACTCAGATTGTCTAGTGCGCTATACATCGGTCGAAAGCTATCCCCCCCCGGCGCGTCTGGTCGCGTTTGGGAAGTGTTGCAAACGCCGAAGTCGCGCCCTCTCAGGAGAGAGGACGTGGAAAGGTTGAGGATACCAAATTCCTTTGGCGGTTATATTCGCTAGTTTATTTGCTCTCGGCAAAGTCAGTTTGGCCATGAAGCTCGTTGGCATGGGTGACAGACCCCGCTCTTGGATTAGAGCCGATCATTGTGACTCGCTGGGGTTCCCCCTTTCGAGCTACCGGAAGATTGTCAAGGAGGCTGTGCAAGTGGGAGTCTGATACCAATCCATGTCGATGGAACCACTCACACGACCGGACACCCCTGCACCCACCATATTCCATGGAATTGTTGCTGAGCTTGCAGATATCGACTGCAAGCTCCAGATTCTCCTTAGATGGCTTGGCTGTGACCGTATCTCTGCCGTGTGCTGTTGAGCTGGTACAACTTGGCATTCCTGCTGCTTCGGTGGGAGAGCCGTATCTGGCAAACGAAAATCTTAACATAAATCTTGAAAACAATTTATGATTATACCATTATCTGATTTTTTTTTTTTCATTAGCCAGTCTCGGCACTTACCTACACAGCCTCACTTGTTAGATAAAAGAACGCACCCTTCCCCATCACCTGGTTTCTGCACATGCCCTTAATTGAAGGGTTAATACTTTCTTATACATATTGATATTAATGTGCTTTTCGTCTCTCTCGGTCAGCAAATAAGCTCAGCGTATTAGTCGCAGAATGCTGACCCCAAACGAAAATCGTCAGGAGGGGTTTTTAAACCCCTTCGCAGGGACCCTTGCAAACAGAGAGGTAAAGTCTTCAAGTCACTCACTTTGACATACTCGGACGCATATTGATATAGAGAAAAGCAGTCGTCCGTTTCTCCCGGGCCATGGCAAACAGACTTATCGTCAGCCCAACCATCTTCATTATCACCAGACATGGCGTCAACCCTCAGTCCAGATAGACTATCAGTTCAGAATGCACCCCCTCGGTCATCACATTCATCATCACCTTCACTTGGTGGTGAAACTTTACGGTCAAGAGCAGACTCAACTATCTCTTGTGCAGACACTGTTGTCAGGTCAAGAGCAAACTCTGCAGCTACCACCGCCAAAGCTGTATATGATGACGTCTCAGTGGCAGACGCCTTGAATCCGGATGCTCGGAATGAAGATGATTTCATCGTGCAAGATAATAAGTTTGCCTTCTCACCCGGCCAGCTCAATAAGATGCAAAATCCGAAGTCCCTGGCTGCTTTTCAAGCGCTTGGTGGCTTACATGGCCTGGAACGCGGCTTACGGACCGATTTGGTAGCTGGGTTGTCCGTAGATGAGGGTCACTTAGAAGGCGCCATTAGCTTCCAAGAAGCGACGTCGCCTGGGAACGCCCACCCCAAACAACAGCTACCCTCAATTACAGAGAGACCTGCATCCGAAACCGACTCACAATTCCAGGATCGCATACGCATCTTCAGCCAAAACAGATTGCCTGCTCGTAAGTCGACGGGCTTTCTAAAACTGCTTTGGCTTGCATACAATGATAAAATCATTATCTTGCTTACTATCGCCGCTATTGTATCTCTGTCTCTGGGTATCTATGAAACCGTCAGTGGAGGCGCAGGGGTCGACTGGGTCGAAGGAGTTGCTATCTGCGTTGCGATATTGATTGTCACCGTTGTGACAGCCGCCAACGACTGGCAGAAAGAAAGGCAGTTTGCCAACTTGAACAAACGTGTAAGTATTCTGTCTTGGTGTCTGTGGATTACTGTCTAACAGCCCTAGAACAACGACAGAGAAGTCAAAGCCGTCCGCTCGGGCAAGGTGTCCATGATTTCAATATTCGATATTACCGTTGGAGATGTTCTTCACCTTGAGCCCGGCGACTCTATCCCTGCTGATGGTGTCCTGATATCCGGTCACGGAATCAAGTGTGACGAGTCTTCTGCTACTGGCGAGTCAGACCAGATGAAGAAAACAGATGGATATGAAGCCTGGCGGCAAATTGCAGATGGTACTGCTACGAAGAAGCTCGATCCTTTCATGATTTCCGGTGGTAAGGTCCTTGAGGGTGTAGGCACCTACCTAGTAACGAGCGTCGGACGGTACTCAACCTATGGGCGCATCCTGTTATCGTTGCAAGAGAACAATGATCCGACCCCTTTGCAAGTTAAGCTGGGGAGGCTTGCCAACTGGATCGGCTGGTTGGGCTCTGGGTAAGTTACACAATCCTTTGCTTGTAGACAATATGGCTGACCTCTCCAGCGCCGCAATCATCCTGTTCTTCGCATTGCTTTTTAGATTTATTGCTCAACTCCCGGACAATCCTGGCTCTCCTGCCCACAAGGGAAAGGAATTTGTCGATATTCTCATCGTTGCTGTTACGGTTATTGTCGTCGCCATTCCTGGTTAGTTTTCTATCCTCACATTGCTGCAATAATAGGAATACTGATGAGAAATAGAGGGTCTCCCACTGGCCGTAACTTTAGCACTCGCCTTTGCTACAACAAGGATGGTCAAAGAGAACAACCTTGTGCGCGTCTTTCGTGCTTGCGAGACTATGGGAAACGCCACGGTCATTTGCTCCGACAAAACGGGGACTCTGACCCAAAATAAAATGACTGTGGTCGCGGGGACACTGGGACCAAAGAGCTTCGGACAAGACGACAATTCCAACTCCTCAGTGACCGCAACTGAGGTTTTCAAACAACTCTCCTCTAGGATGCGCGACCTGATCATCAAAAGCATCGCACTTAACTCGACCGCTTTTGAGGAGGAAAGGGATGGCGCGAAAGAGTTTATCGGGAGTAAAACTGAAGTAGCATTGCTACAACTGGCTAAAGACAACCTCGGAATGGATGTCACTGCTGAACGTGGATCCGCGGAGATAGTGCAATTGATTCCCTTTGATTCCGCCCGCAAGTGCATGGGAGTGGTGTACCGGGAGCCTACAGTGGGCTATCGACTTCTCGTCAAGGGGGCTGCTGAGATCATGGCCGGAGCATGCTCGACGAAGATAGCTGATACGGATGGCTCTGACGGCATCGTTGTTGATCAGTTCACCCAGGAGGATAGCCGGAGGATACTCAATACTATTGAATCCTATGCCAACAAATCTCTACGAACAATCGGGCTGGTCTATCGCGATTTCTCAACCCTTTCCAGCTGGCCTCCGAGCTATATCAAGACCTCAGAAGATGATTCAGGTGTGGCTCAGTTCGAAGAGCTTTTCCGTGACATGACATGGGTTGGTGTTGTAGGCATCCAAGATCCTCTCAGACCCGAAGTACCTACAGCTATTGAGAAGTGCCGTACTGCCGGTGTGCAAGTGAAGATGGTCACTGGTGACAACATAGCAACAGCCACCGCCATCGCCTCATCCTGTGGTATCAAGACAGAAGATGGAATTGTTATGGAAGGCCCTAGATTCCGCCAGCTGTCGGATGATGAAATGGACCAGGTACTTCCACGTCTTCAAGTTCTGGCCCGCTCATCGCCTGAGGACAAGCGGATCTTGGTAGCACGGCTGAAACACCTGGGAGAAACTGTGGCGGTAACTGGAGACGGTACCAATGATGGCCCTGCATTAAAAACTGCTGATGTTGGCTTCTCCATGGGTATCGCAGGTACAGAAGTTGCCAAGGAAGCCAGCTCAATCATTCTCCTTGATGATAACTTCAGCTCGATTGTAACAGCAATCTCATGGGGTAGAGCTGTGAATGATGCCGTGGCCAAATTCCTCCAGTTCCAGATTACGGTCAACATCACTGCTGTCGTCCTCACTTTTGTTTCGTCTCTCTACAGTAATGAGAACCAAAGTGTCTTGAGCGCAGTGCAGCTTCTTTGGGTTAATCTGATCATGGATACCTTCGCAGCCCTCGCTCTTGCAACTGATGCGCCGACAGAGAAAATCCTCCATCGCAAGCCTGCTCCGAAGAGTGCATCCTTGTTTACTGTGGTCATGTGGAAAATGATCCTCGGACAGGCAGTTTACCAGCTCGCCGTAACTTTCATGCTATATTTCGCCGGAAGCCACATCCTCAAGGATCATCTTAGTGCTGATAACGGACAGAAAGAGCTCGCCACCGTCGTCTTCAACACGTTCGTGTGGATGCAGATTTTCAATGAGTTCAACAACCGAAGGCTTGACAACAAGTTTAATATCTTCGAAGGAATGTTTAGGAACTACTGGTTCCTTGGAATCAATTGTATCATGGTCGGCGGCCAAGTCATGATTGTCTATGTCGGAGGTGAAGCTTTCGGCGTGACTCCCCTGAACAGCATCCAGTGGGCTGTTTGTATCATCTGTGCGATCGGTTGTCTCCCTTGGGCTGTGGTTCTCCGCCTGATTCCCGACAAGCCGTTCGGGATCGCGCTCGACTTTGTTGTCAGAACCATAGCATTAATCCTGCGGCCTATCAACAAGGCTCTGGGTTTTGTTGGGAAGATGTTCAAGTCTGCTGTGCGACCTATTCAACGGGTTACCAAGCGAGCATTCAACAAACGCCAGAATGAAAACATTGGTAGACCGGACGAAGAGGCTACCATTATGACAGATCTGAAACGTCAGCAAACCCCTGAGGCACCAACGACTTCGGTCACAGTGCCTCCGATTACTATCACGACCTCTTGACGAATCCAACATACGATATGGCTGTCACTGATCTGCCTCACGGCTGCAGGGCAGTTCCCCTCTGTATAATAGTTAACGAATGCACCACATGCATGTTATTGTACATACACATGAAGTGGCTGGGTGGTATGATGTCTTTTTATGTTGCATAGCGGGTGTTTTGTACTTTTGTTGGCTTTTAGATTAGCGCGCCCGTGATTTTTGAGATATACAGATACTCCCATGTAGATAGTTAGCCTGAACTTGTTTGAATCTGAATTTTGCTTTTCAATGCGTGCCTTGAGCTCCGTATATCATACCGATTTTCGCCTTCTCTCAGTGTACTTATGAGCTGATGGATAAGGAATCAGTACTGTGTTACGATTTCGTATGTATATAATATAGAACATTCAACAAGAACTCTTCAAATAAGTGACCAAACTTGAAGCAACCTTGGTACTAAGACCGCAGATGGGCGTCTATATAGAATGATTAGTACTTGGGTATACTGTGTAGTACCGATTTTATGCCTCAGGCGTCCAGACCCACCTCCGCACCGCCGCAACGCCGCCCACATCATCATCATCTCGAAGACATCCAGAGTTGTAACTCCAACTTTCCGACTTCCTCACTTCACACCGCCCAATTAGACCTGTGCATAAGCCTAGAAGACAGTCAGTACACCTTGTCCCTATTCCCCATCGGACCGGAAGAGCAACGAGCTGCTACACCTCCCGTCTCTCCCTCTTCTCCCCGCTCCCGTTACCGTCGGACTGGATAACGACGGTGCCTGACAGTGAATTGAACCTAGCTAACATACACACAGCTCCGGGCTCCTACTCGCTCAACCATATCCCGAGCTATACCACGGAAAGGTCAAGCACACTCCCTACCATAATCTAAGAACCTCCGAGCCAACTCAACCTCCTGAACCACACTCCGAAACAAACTAAAACATCCGCCATGGCTCAACTCAACTATCGCACAATCAACATCGACGTGCTGGACCCTGAGTCCTCCGTCAACTTTCCTATGGAAACCCTCCTCCCTCCTACCCTCCCAGCCCCGACCACGTCCAGCGAAGCCGCAAACGTCGCTTCTCAAGTGCGCCAGCTACTCCGCAGCGGGGACGCCGAGGGAGCTCTGCGCGCTGTCCTCGATACGGCTCCGCTAGGTGGGGATGACCGCGCAAAGGAGGTACATTTAGCTACCGTTATTGAGGTGTTGCAGGGAATTCGACAGGGCGAGATGATGAGGGTGCTGGAGGGGGTTTGTAATGGACAGGGTGGTTCCGAGCGGGCAGACTGCTTGATGAAGTATTTGTATGTTTTTTTTTTTTTTGTTTATTTCTTGTTTCAAAGGCATTTGATTTTGTGTTCGAGGTTGATTTTGAATGTCTCTGGGTGCTAATTGTTATACTAGGTACAAGGGAATGGCGGCCCCCGGGCCTAGCAGCGGAGCGCAATCGCCTCGCAAATCGGTCTCCCCGCAGAGCACCGGATTCTCGCAGATTCAGGCCAGGAATCTTGGCGAAGGTGGCGGTGGTCAGCAGATGAGTGTCCTGTTGAGCTGGCATGAAAAGTTGGTGGAGGTCGCGGGCACTGGGTCAATCGTCCGTGTGATGACGGACCGGAGGACGGTCTAATCCGATCGGATTGGGCTCTAGTTCTGAGATAGAGATGAGGGGATAGATAAACGGGTGTATGGGGAATCGCTGATATTCAAATGTTTTTCGTTCGTGCTATGTTCATACTTCGCTGTCTTCGCTTTTCTGCCCCCCGCAAATGGATGATATCCTAGATTCTAACCGTATAGTATACATACCGAACAACATATAGTCAACAAATTCCTCAGCTCATCATTGGTTAGAGAAATCACCACCGCCCAGAATATCCTTCAGGTTGACCTCTCCACTACCTCTAGCCAGAGGCTGAGCTTGTCCCTCTCCCTCCTTCCAACCGATCATGTAAATCAATCTGAACGTCGCGGGGATGCCCCTCGACCCTTCTTCCTTGTGCAATTCCCGGTATATCGCCTCATTAGCGAGCAGTACATCACGCGACATCGGTCCCAACTCCCGGTGCAAGATAGCATTGTTCTCGCCCATCGACTGCAAATCCTGCATGAGAGCAAATGTATCCGGGTATTCCACCACGATGTCCTCCACATCAACCGTGAGCATCTTGAACCCGGCCTTATTCAACAGTCCACCTACATCACGCACATCCGCCAGTGGCGAGACATGCGGACTCACTCCACCCCGTCGCTCCATATCCGCCAGCTGCAACGACGTCCGGAGCTCAAACAATGTATCACCGCCAAACATAGCCGCAATAAATGGACAATCCGGCTTAAGAATAGAGTTTACCTGTGCCAGCAGTGAGGGCAGATCGTTAATCCAGTGAATAGAGAGCGAAGACAGGACGGCATCAAATGTGTTCTCCTTGTATGGAAGGCTCTCGAGGTCGGGGATGACTTCCCGCTTGATAGAAATCTCCTTATTGAAGGGCTCGTCCGCATCACGGTGGAGAAGGGCTTTCGAGGTGTCGACACAGGTGAGGTTCGAGATGCGGGTTGCGAGGGGTGGTGAGTTTGGGTTGACGGGGTCGATGTCGGGCATTGTTAAGGCGCGAGCGATATTGCAGCTGTTTGCGCCGAGGTCGAGCACATTCGGGATGTCTCGTTTTATATCCTAGATCCCAGATCGTCAACCTCTTGGTTCTCATTGATATGGATGTAGTTGTGAAGAGACACACCAGTAACCGCTCGCATAGCCGCATGGCTACCTCATCTTTGATGTAATCTGTCTTCCGGCTCTCCTCGACATTCTGGGCCGCGCGGTCTTTCTGTATATGCTTTACTTTGCGGTTGAATATTTCCAGGACGGGGTTGCCGGGCGTTTGGCTAGCGTATGTTCTGGTAGCTCTGTATGTGAATGTCCGGGGTGAAAATACCGCCGGACGGAGGATTTGGCGGAGAGACATGGCTGTGTCCTGGGGGCTTCAATTGTCCTTTTTGGATCAAGTGAGAGGACTTAGAGCATTGCGGTTATGTGGGTATGATGATGTGTGTAAGGTCGAAGAAGTTGCGGCGGAGGTTAGATTTAATGAAAATGCGGGAAGTTTGCGGCGTGACGTCGGCGGAGCTTTCAGACTGAATTAAATTCCATTTCAACTCCGCATTTCGTGCGTTGTCAACAATTCCTTCCCCGCGGGCTTGCGCCCATTTTTACGAATTTTTGAAACTATTATGGGTGTTTGTGAGGAACGATTACGACCATATTGGTAAAGATATTGTGGATCCATTAGTGGTTGCGTATGTACAAATTGTTCTGAGTATCTCCCCCTATTGCGGTAATTGTTTCTGGTCGCGCTATTGTTTCCTTGGATTTGCAAGGCTAATGCATACAAGTTTAGGGCATGACTTACTTGACCATACGCGCTCCAATTTAGCTCCTCAACATGTCGCGTCCTTTCCCTTACGCCTACATCTCCTGTCCATGTGCCGACACCCCTGTTCCCGATCCAGCGAGGAAGCGGAGATCAAGAGAAACTTCCCATAAGTCCAATCCCGAGGACCCAAATGCTCCGGTTCCTCAAGATTATGACTTTGAAGATGAACGCACGTTTGACCCGCGATCTCCCCGGTCCAACTTTTCTTTGTACCCGCCGGAACAACTACTATACTGCGAAGACTGCCATCAGATCAAATGTCCCCGATGTATAACGGAGGAGATTGTATGCTGGTATTGCCCTAACTGTCTGTTTGAGACACCGAGCAGCATGGTTCGGAGCGAGGGGAATCGGTAGGTTGTTGTTCATTGAGGAGTGTATTGGATCACCTTTACCGAACGAATGCTAAGGAGGGCGTCGTTATAGATGCGCCAGGAACTGCTTCAATTGCCCCATATGTACTGCTCCACTCGCGGTTACTACGTTGGAGAATGTCACCGCAGGTGGAAGTCAACAGGGCCCGTGGGTACTATCATGTGGTTATTGCATGTGGACGACTTTAGACATCGGCGTCAAGTTCGATAAGCCCACCAACATCCGCACGCAATTGTCCAAGATGACGGACTCTTCCCGGGGTAGACAGATGTCCAAGACCTTCAGCGACCTCAAGTCCCCGCTATCCACATATTCTTCGATTGATGATCAATTCCCCTTGCCTAGCGAGATAAGAGGGGATGAGACCAACCCGGCCACCGAGCAATCTTCTGGGCCATTGAATCCAGAGGCGCGATTCCAGGCTCTGAAGGGTTTCTACAAGGGTCAGATAGCATCGACCTCCTCATCACCTAACGACCCCCTGGCTGATTTCGGAGCTGGATTCTCCTCCCCGGGGGCCCTGAACCGCATCATGTCCCTCTACACCTCGTCATCCCGTCTCGGCAATCTCTATGGCGGCACTAACAAGAAACCGAAATCCAAGCCCCCAGTCATGCGAGAAGCTCTTACAACCAGCGAAGGACTACGGGTGCCGGCGCCCGATACAGAAAATGCACTAATCCGACGCATGGCGTCCGACGACTGCGGATGGGACGGAATGGCTTCCATCGAACAGCGTACATTCCAATCCCCTGACGCACGATTCGTAGAAGACCTCCTCCCTCTACCGGTGCTACTTCGCACAAAACGGTCGAAACGTTGCAAGTCGTGCAAACATATCCTTGTCAAACCCGAGTTCAAACCGCAATCGACCCGGTTCCGCATCCGCCTCATCGCCCTCAGTTACATCCCCTTGCCAACCCTCAAACCCCTAGTCCCCAGCCCCTTTGCGGGACTTCCGTCCGTCACACCCGCTGCCGCGCCAAACCTGGATGCCCTGTCACCGCTGAAAACTGTGCAGCTCCTGCTCACCTTGAAAAATCATATGTTTGACCCGGTGCGGGTGACACTCGCCACGCCGTCGGTGACACCCGGGCGCGTGGCCTCAAAAGTCACCATCCTGTGTCCGCAGTTCGACATCGGCGCTAACAGCGACGTGTGGGACGAGGCCCTGCAGGGTTCGTCCGCTCCCGGTGACGCGCGCGCCTCCCGATCCGGCACCCTAGGCTCCACCGAGAAAGTCGCAGAGGCCGGAAAAGTGTGGGACAAGGGACGAAACTGGACCACCGTCGTCCTGGAGGTCGTACCCGGGACATTACCTGGCGGCGGTGCCACAAGACGTAACCGCATGAAACAGCACGATGATGACAACGACGATGATAACGATGACTCCGATGCCGACTCCGATGCCAATGTGAATGCCCTGGATTGGAGCGGACAAACTAAGGACCCTAACCAACAGCTCCAGCCCGATGAAGATGTCCTGGAGATTCCTGTCTTTGTGCGGATGGAATGGGACTCCGAGAACCAGATCGATCAGGAGCAGTCTGTTGGTAAGGGCCAGAACTCAGACACGGTCAAGAGGGAATTGGCGTATTGGATGGTGTTGGGGGTGGGAAGGATTAGTTCGGAGATGGGATTTTAGATATTGGTGGTTCTTAGATTGGTTGATAGATGATCTTCCCTTTATTTACGTACATACCCTTGTTGTTTTGAATTTGCTGGATGAAACTTAAGCCTGGTGTGTCTTGGACCTCATTCATTACATATAAATATACCCCTGCGGAGATATAGATCCAGCAGAAAGACTTTTAGGGCATACGAACTAAATCCTACTAAACAATAAGCTTATTCGGGACAAGAAAATAAACCACGTGCGCAGAGACCTCTACATGAACTACGGGGACCGAACCGGAAGAATTAAACCTGGGGAATAAGCGCGAAAGAAAAAAAAGAAAGAAAAAAGAGGAAAAGGAAATAAAGAAATATTTTTTGTTTTTCAACCACGCCGAACAACAGGAAAAGCCCGGACCAAAAGATCATGAATGATATTATCACATCACATCACATCCTCTTTTTTTCATTAGGGAACCCTAAACCCGAAGGACCAGATCAAGAAGCTACCCACCACCGCACAGCGCCCGCGGACGCAATGCACAACAAGATATTGCCGTTCCTCCTCGTCCCAAGTTTCCTTCTTCTTTTTTCTTGTCTACTTCAAGAAAGAGAAAAAAAAAAGACCTAAGCCCGCGTTCTTGTTCTCGAAAATCCCAGACTTATTTTTCTCTCATTGGCCTAATCACAGGAAAAATATAGAAGACTTTAAAAGGACATAAGGGAGAAAAAATTGGCATCTAGAAGTCAGAGGCGCTGCTCTGGGGGAACTCGAAGACGACGTTGCGGCCGGTCAAACGGCGGTAGACCTCGCCGTAGGCATCGAGACGGTGGTCAACACCACCACGCTCCTTCTCATCCAGGATGACCTTGAGGGTCTTGCTGCCGTCCTCCTTGGTGCGGATGCGCTTGCCGACGATCTCAACGGGGTAGACCAGGTCGCCGAGGATGGCGTCGTGGACAGCAGTCAGAGTGCGGGAACGGGGACGCTTCTGCTTCTGGTTGGTGCGGGAGTTGACAGAGCGCTTGGGCTTGGGCAGGATGCGGCGCTGAGCAACGAAGAGGACGTGGCGGTCGGAGAACTTCTTCTCGAGCTCACGGGTCAGGCTATTTTCGGCAAGTGTTAGTCTCGGGGGATATCTCAATCTGAAAGGACCAGGTTCTGGATATGTTCGTACCGCTGCTGGATCTTGTGGAAGCCCTGGAGGAGAGGGACAGGGACGAAGATGATGACAGCCTTCTTGCCGTGGCCGACCTCAACCTGTAATGATATCAAACCGTCAGAACAATTTTTGCGGGATAAGTTTATTCAATTGCGCATCTGTGGTTTTTTGCAGGTGCAGGCAATTCTCGTGTAGAATCAGAAATTGTTTCTCTGGTCGTCCCCCTCTTTCATTCTAGCCGAGTGATGGACACACAATCATCCTCCATTTAGATTGCATCGCCAGCTGACGCACAAGCACACATGGCTTGATTCCACCCATAGGTTCCTTCCCATTCCGACTTATATCACTCCTTCCCACAAATGACCAGAGACAAAATCTGATGCTGCAACGTGCGGTGCCAAATAGATCGGGCAGATCTTACCTCACGGGCAGAGACGAACTGCAGAGGACGAAGGGTGGCCTTCAGGTCCTGTGTGTTGCTCTCCAAGTCGAAGAGAGCGCCGGCGATCGCGTTCTCCAGCTCGGAGGGGTTCTGCCTCGAGGGCGAGTTGAGGGCGATCTTGTTGATAGCAGCCATTTTTGCAGACGAGCGACGGATAGCGGGCTGTGCTGCTGGTGCTGCCTTTCCTTGTCGCGGGTTGTTGGGGGTCGTGGGAATAAATTCGAGGATTGAAACAGAGGTCCGTCCAGCATCCAATTCTGCTCCGTTTGGTGTGGGATCGGAGGCTCGGCGCCTCGCTTAGCGACACGGCGCTTGTCCCCTCTCGGTTAATGCATTTCCATCCTAGGGAAAGCTTGATCCCGTGACCGGTCTGCCCTCGATATCAGGAACATCAAAAGGTTATCTATCAGTTATTACTTAGCAATAGGCTCCATAGAAAACTATACTCTACTTGGTGCAGATGCTCAATGGCATCCCACCCTATCTGTGATAGCAGGAGGTGACTGAAAAATAGTAAACAATACCCTTCAAACAGGGAGAATACCGAGTTCCTACCAGTACAACATCGGGGAAACACCTATCCATAATGATGAAGACAAACAAAGACCTCTCGCTGGATGCCAGAGAATCTGGGGTGTTAAAAAGAAAAGGGAACACAACAGAAAAGAGAAGGTGCCAAGACCTGGCATGAAGCACAAAACAAACAAAAACACAGGTTGACGCCGGGATATGAGAAACTACAATGATGACACACCATGCTTTGCGGCACAGCCCTAAACGTCCTAGGTAATTACTCTGTAATCAAACCTAGTCGCGAGATTGCTGCACGGATGAACAAACATTACGGACTGTAGAGCAGACACGCAGCCGAAATTAACAAGCACAACCTTCTTTAGCCGTGGCAGTAGACCGGTCTCCCAGGTTGACTCGTGAGTCCTCCGCCGGACGGCCACCCCCCAAAGTAGTCTGGCCCGTACCGGCGCCAGCTCCGCGTCCACTCTTCAAACTGCTCTCTGGGATGGCATTGGCAATTGCGGTGAAGACCTCCACAACGTTCACACCCGTCTTAGCGCTAGTCTCGAAGAACAGTAAGCCCTCCTCGTCCGCATATGAACTAGCCTCCCGTGTAGAGACCTTCCGGGCATCTCCAGGTGTGGCATCTTGCTCCTCCTGGGGTTCACCAGCCGCGTCATCTTCGTCAGCGGTAGCAGCAGGGGGCTGCTGTTCGCCATCCACCTGTGGCTCCCCAGAAGCTTCGTTCCCGTCGTTTGTCAAGTCCAGCTTATTGCCAACGAGAGCGATCACAATCCCGGGGCTGGCTTGCCGCTGTAGTTCGGCGACCCAGTGTTTGGCCTTTGTAAGGGAAGATGGTTTGGTGACATCGTAGACTACTAGCGCCGCCTGGGCGTTACGGTAGTACATGGGGGCAAGCGAGGCGAATCGTTCCTGACCGGCTGTATCCCAGATTTCGAACTTGATCGTCCGGGTCGGGAGGGAGCATTTTTGAGTCAGGAAGGCAGCTGGTATGACATCAGCACCGGGAAGAGGTTGCATTCGATTCCGCTCAAAAATCGACAACATCGGATCTCTTACCTCCAATAGTTGGCTCTTTGTTCTCTTGAAAGTCATTGTTGACAAATCGCAGAACTAGTGACGACTGTTCACGGCCATCCATTCATCCATTTGTCAGTCTTCCAGGTTACCCGTGTACAACGGCAAGAGGACGAAGGGAATCAACCGAGGCCGTACCTTTCCAACTGCCGCCTCGCCCAAAAGTACCAGCTTCACGCTACTACTCGGCTTCGGAGTATTTGTGCTAGTTGCCTCAGACATGACAGCAGAGCCCAACGGATGGGTGGCTATACACGATTAGGTTGATTTGCAGGGACGCCAGCACGGACAGTGATTATCAATCTCGTCGATGATTTCAGCTCGCCAGGGGCGGGTAAGGTCGACAAGAACTTAGAGAGCGGTAAGTAATCAGGGTAGCCTGAAGGAAACGTCAGCCTTGGGGACACGAGAGAGCCTAAGTTGGAGACCTGAGCAAGGGTCGCGAAAAGGAAAAATAGACAAATAGAAATTCAGGGTCACCAACGTATTGCACCAATACCAAGAGAAAATAGCGGTGGGCACAAGTGCACTGTCGCAAGGTACTAGGAAAGATCAATACCCAGTGAGGCGGAGGGAATTAAACGGTCGTCACTTTAGATGATGGAGAGGTCACCTAAATCCGGTTTAGCGTGGCGCCTTTAGCACGGTGGCAGTCACGGGATGTTTCCGCCTTGACGGGTTTCGAATCTATTCACTGACTGACATTTTGTATTTTCAGCGGGTAACCTCGGACGGTAAATATTAATTTCCTCTCCCCCAACGCTTCATTGAAAACACACTACATGATCTGTGTCGCCCTCTTCTCTCCCTGTTTTTATTTTTAATGGCTCCAACTCATCAATATTGATTGCACAGAATCCATGTCCAGTTCAATGGATGGTGAGACATATCAACTTCCAACTGGCGGAACAGTACCCAACTCTCAGTCTCCTATGATTGGCAGGAGATGAATCTTGCCAACGCTAGTCTGGCTTCCGTCTTTGAGGCATGCTGTCAATAATGACAACATATCATGCAGGCTAGGCATGACGTGCCAGTATCCTCCAACGAGGGTTCGTCGCCAGGGAGTTGGGAACCATTTCCAATGACGCCCGGCCCACTGGCGCGGACAACGTTGCACAGCATGATTTGTGCAGATCCCCGGGCCGTAGGCTGTAGCTGCCCAAAAGACAAACCGCAACAATAATAAGAACAATAATACTCATACTAAATGATTAGCACATGCAACGGGGGCTCGAACACCCTTGATGTTTGCACCAGGATCCACCAAGATAATGCGCTGCTTACAAGAATTCCAGCAAATCAGATGGCTGATACTCAGTGTGCCTCCGCAGCCAGCCCACCCCTCCGGGGGATAAACAACCTACAGCGGTGTCATGGCCTGTGACCCGTTCAAAATAGAATCGAGGCTTGTGCTAAACGTTATCTGTGAAGTTCGATGGGGAGAAAAAAAAAAAAAAACTTGAGCAGAAGTTTGGAGAAGGCACGCCTGTTTCCATTCTTAAGATGTGCTTGTAATATGATACACATGCACTCAGGACACTATCACAAATGTCCCGGTGATAATTGAACAAGATAATGAAATTAGTAGGAAAATGAAGAGAAAAACGGAATGTTTGACCGCGAGGTCGCAAGCTCTAATGTTGGTATCAACCCATGTATCCCAAAGAAATCATCCTGTCTATGTCGAACGCCGAACAAATCCAAAACCCGAAGACGATAGTGAGGGTAAAAAAAAAAAAAAAGCACTTTTGATGAACAGATCGTGGACCTGCGCTGGTTCATGTCGATGGTGAAATTAAAGTTGTAAAAGTAGAAGGATCGGGGTCGAAGGTCAAAATGGCAGCAGCCATGAGTCGGAAAGTGGTAACGAGCGTGACCCCGAAGAGGCGTATTAAAAAGGTTATAGACCCGAAACCAAAAAGGTGGACAACGAAGCGAATAGAGTAATAAAACATAGTGTTACAGGAACTAAGACATCCCGTTAGCTCTGAAACGGACAGTTGAGAATTGGGGGGAAAGTCCACTTACAATGAAGATCGACTTCATCAACACGTGAACTCCGCAGACCATGGCGCCAATAAAACCACAAACTTTTCGCTCGAAACAATATAACATGGTGTGGTTAACCGATGCCTTCATGGCATTTAGTTGGACTGATCGGACTCGTCTGTTTGGACGCCGGTGGTATCGTATCCTCCTCGTCCCATTGTCACAGCTCGAATATCACGAATTTTCATAAGACTCTTTAAGAACAACGATAGTCAGACGTCACGTTCCCACTGAGATCGAATTTGGGACCAAGATATGGGAGAGGAATTGTGGGAAGGAGTACTCACTCAAAGGGTTAAATAGTGACAAGGAGTGCCTTGTGGCCCGTAATCTTCAATAAATAAAGTAATAAAACGCCGGTGGTAAATATTAATGTGCGGTCAGATTATTGATCGATTATAGCGTCAAGCGAGGTACCCAAAAAATCCCAGACAAGGGCGGACGGTATTAATGCAGACAACAGATGATGCAGCTGCAGTTGAGATCGGAAAGGTGATCCTTTTAAGAATGTTCAATGCTCTGGCGCTGGGCAAAAATAGGCAGGGCAATGCAGCACAGACAGCGCCGACAAGTAAGTAGTAGATCTGTAAGGCAGGAATGTGACGCCGCTAAGATGACCAAGTAAACGGACTGGAAGAATGAGGAAGAGTGGAGCTCCAATCGCAGTGGATAGGTCGAATTTATTTCTTTAATTTTGTTTCTTAATTTCCTTTCCCTTTTTCTTTTCCTGCTCGAGCGCTTGCGATGTTGTTTATTGCGAATTGTCCTGGTGTCTTTTCAAATCGTGACAAACTGGCGCGTAGCAGGGACGTGCTGGATAAATATTGAATCAACCAATCTGATCAAACCCCGACCCAAGAAGCCAAAATGGATAAGACTATGCAATCAGCAAGGAGGTTGATCCTAGTGATTGAAGAGTGCCACGGAAGTAGAGCTCCGTCTAGTTCGGCGATAACTAAAGATCGAACGAAAGGATAGGGCGTTGGTAACGTCACAAAGGATGAGAGGACGTAAGACGAAGAGGACAGGGGCGAATGTACGAGAGGGAGGAGGGAGGAGGGCAGGGAGAGAGTTCCTTATAGGATTAAGGAATGAATGTGTGAGGCGAAAACTTGAAGGGGGGTTTCTGATATATGTAGTACTCCCGCAATGGCCTCAGTTTCTCCTTCAGTTATTATTATTATTCTTCTTCTTTTTCCTTTTTCTAAAAA
>NW_022475679.1:0-19985 GCF_009193585.1 Aspergillus caelatus
AAAAAAAAAAAAAAAAAAACTAGAGTGGAGCCGCAAACTGGAGCTGGTTGCTAACGCGGGACGGGTTGGAAGGAGAATCACAAATGAAGAAAAACGCAACCCGGGCGAATCTGTGAAATGTTTAAGCTACCTTTCAATTTCCTATCTTGTCAAAGGGCTGACAATCAGCTCCATCCTTTTTATTTTTCGCAGTGCCACATGGAAATATCTTGGGGGAATTGGTGTCACCCGAACCGAACTGGACCGCCCAATAACATCTACGTACCGTAGCCAGGTAGATATGAGGGAAATATATAATATGATGACCGTTACAATTGATGCCAGACCAAGGCCGGATCCTTCTCTTCTCAATCTTCGTCTTGGGAACAGGTGCCTCGTGAGATGATCAGAGAGTGGTCGGTGCCCAAAATCCGGAGGGGCAATTTCAGCGGTGGACTGTGTTGGTCACCGAAAGATATGGCGGATAAAGAGGAAATGCCGATACTTGGGGGTAAAAGTCTTAATTACCAAAAGACAAAGAACTGCGCAAAGGGGTTCAAGAGAAGGGAGGCGAATTAAATAAATATATCCTTTCTTCCTTGGCTTTCACCTTATTTCTTCCCCTAAACTCTTCGTATGTCTATTCTCAGATCATCGCGTTTGGTAGAAGCAAGTGAAACCAGGAATGGAACAAACATATGGAATGGCCGCAACACCTGATTGATGATGAAAAAAAAGAGGCTTGGAATGGTTTATCCCTCTCCAAGGGCTGGTATATGAATAACCTAACTGGACAGTAGTACGGAACTTTACATACTCTAGACGTGCTTGTTGTAAACACCTAAGCCTCTCAAGTGCATTCCTTGAGACTGTTGGTGCCCATCTAACGCTGTGATCAAGCTTAATCCAGCCCATTATTGACAAGGTACCCCCTATCGTCATCTTCGATTTCCTGGTGGACTTAGATCGATGGTCAATTCTCCCAGAGTATCTAGGTGAGGAAGAATACAGACATCGCAAAAGTCTAAATCTAGGGAGATTACGAGTGTGCTGTATGCACAGTACATATCGAACTCAAAATGGAGGGAGGAGATACACTGGGGAAAAAAAAAAAAAAAAGAAGAAGAAGAAGAGGAGGAGGAAGAAAACAAAAAAAAATTTGGAGATTTGGAGAATTAGAAAACAGCACAGGTAGTCTAAGCTGGAGTCTCGCATAGAGGGATCGAGATAGCGCGAGGTATGCATGATGTGACCCAAGAAGCGCCCTCAATCATAGCCCCACACAAAAGCAGAAGACGGTGAGAAGCGATCAATGTTATGAGGTTGTCAGTTGGTCGTTGGAATCAAGGGTCATACCTTAGTTTTCCAACACCACACATGCATATGTAGTAGTACGTACCCTGTAAACTAGCTTTTTACATGGATTAAGGAGTCAGGAGGACTGCCTGATTCAAAAAGGCGGAGAACTACCCTCATTATTGTGAAACTTTAGAATAGAAAAGAAAAAGTCATTCTTATATCTTTAGAGCTCATTATTTTTGTTCTTTACCGTATTTCTTATCGGCACTTTTCCTTTATCTGGCGCGTTTCCTGGTTAGATAAATTTTTGAACATGTTGCTGAAGCTGAAGCGCAAGCGCATAATAGATCACTCAAGAAGCGTCCCTGTCAATTAGGTCCTGTTGACTTACATATGTACGCACATACCCCATAAAGTACTCCAGATGTAACCATATGTACATACATGAATAGTCCACCTCACTACTGTTTACATAGCACAACTCCACGGTCAAGATCAAAACATACAGAGTATTTGAAGCGCATCTGTTCCAATCAGCAGGAACCAACTGCTCCCCATCCATGGTGCAACCCGGTCGGGAACTGGTAAAGTTACGGGATGGTTCCTTTGGTACGCATACCTCAGGTACATACATACAGTACCCGTATCTTCCAAAGTTCATTTGGTCACGGGTACAGTCACGGGTGCTTTCCTTAATAGTAGTAAAAGGGGAAAGGCTCATGTCTGAGTCAACTACTAGTATCATGTATCCCTCGGGTTACACTCGGAAAACAGCAATGCCATAATCGCCGCCAGTAGTTACTACGTACAAATATTGCACAGAAAAAGACTGCATGTCTTCTAGAGCCTACGTATGGTGTGAAGTATATAGTAGCCCCTATCCACAGCTTCACCAGGAGTTCTTGGGGACTCTTACCCCATCCAGAGATATTATACGAGGAAACTCCCCTTGCAGTATATTCCTGTATTTTGTACAGAGTACCGAGAGATAGTAACTCCTCTGGGCAGTAATGATAATATTAGCACTATAGAGCATCGACCTGAACTGGAAAGTCCTTAGTAGATCGGGTAACTCCCATCTTTCGTTCTGTCGCGTATTTGCCCCATACAGAGCACCCTCATCCTATCAAGAGCCTGAAACTAATGTAAACAATGTTACAGGGTATTTCAACGCGGATCCCGTACTGAATGTGTATTATCCAGTCAATAATAGGTACCAGAGCCCGACCGTCATCCGTTAGTGGGGTTCAGCCCCATCTGAAGACCACTTTACTTTTGACAGAACGAGTAAACAGTCACTTAAGGACCCAAAACTTTGGCTGGGTTTTCTCGGCATCGGAAAAAAGGAGGGGCAGGATGGACGGCATGTCGTAATGGATCATCAAGTGTCCGGCGCTCCGGCTCTCCATTTTTTTGCCACTTTAGACTCATCTGTTTCTTTCTCTGTGTGGACGAATACACATACCCATGAATACTCTACAAGGGAAAAGAGATCACCTCGACCCGGGTGTATCCATATCAGACCGTGCTATGCCTTCCCACTGAAGAGATTAAATTAAACCCTACGTGGAATTCCCCTCCCAATTCAAGCATGGCCCAAACACCCAACCTGATTGAACCATGTGCTAGCTATAACCGCCACCAATTAATTCTCTCCAGGCGCCATTCCCCAAGGACCGCCAAATCCTCCTCTCTTCTCCCACCGGTTGATCCGCAATTTTAACTTTACCTAATCCCGTCTCCCTGGTACCATCCGTCGGTTGGCCGCATAAATTTCTGGATCTTCACTTAGTCGATAGACCGCCTCATCGGGTAACTACGAACCCCATCAGCCTCCACAATTCTAGCTATGACATAGCCCATACTGGCTTAGGTATGTTTCACACACTGTAGTCGATTTGGGGCGGAACAGCGTCGCACAACGACTCGCTCAACCTCGATAACCAAAGCCCCCTGACTTTAGTCAAGGTTTTGCGATGATGTGATCCACTGCCAAAGTTTTCTACGGGTGATGTGCATGCATGCTGTATGGCGCGTCGAACGGTAGTATAATGGAGCGCCGGACGTAAGGGATGGCCCCATACTGCACATCATCGTTTGTCTGAAGATTATACAGAGTGGAGGACAGTACTCCATCACCGAATATGGATATTTGAAAGGAATAGTTACACTAAAGTCACGGTTGTTGGTCTTGACAAAGTCACCGGCAATGGTTGGCTTCTGTCTAACATAGAAACTTGGCATGGAGGGAATAGAGTTTCTCCGTGGCTGGAAGCGCAAAAGGTGATAGCATGTCACGATATTATTTGAGTTGTCTGCGAGGTTTCTCCCTTTCTTCGGTTTTTCTATGGAAGCTCAACCCGCAAATTCACAAACCTTGGTAGAGCTCAGAATTAATGCAAACCCGATATACACCAATTAGAAAACGCTCATGGATACATGTATCACAGGACCCATCAGTGGCAACGAGTAGCAACCATGTAATAGGTAAAAGAATATTTGATAAAGATTAGGCATAGGATGTGTTGTTACGAAACACTGGTTACTGCAACGATTCGCACCCGATTTGTAATTTACTAGCCGAAAATCCGGATCACATAAACCATGAGCACTCTTCTTGAGATGCCATGATTATCTGCAGAGCGAGCAGACCAAGACATGGAAAGCCACTTAAGATATGGAGTAAATAAGGAGGTCCTAGACCGGCTGGTACGGCTGACCACCGTCACGAGCTTCAAGCATCCAATTGAAGTCATCTCTGACTTGCAAAATATCGGTGTACTCCGTAGACCAATTTCATGTCTCAGGGCAAATTTAGGTGGATATTCGGTGTGCACCTGTCCACCCGAACGGCCAACAGTTTGTGGATCATTGACTTAATAGAAGCAAAGTTTATCTGTCGTTGAATAGTATACCTGCCGCATAATGACTGAAACTTGTCGGTCAGCTAAATTTCTCACAGGCAATTATTGCTCGTATAACCCCAGCCCCGTGATAAACTCCGTACTTCTTTAATTGACAGCGGGATGGACCGCCCGTCTGACGAGCTCCGAGGGTCTGGTTCAGGGCAGATCTTAGTCCTACTTACTTGGGTAAGCACAGCGAGGTAGGTTACATTTCCAAAATTGGGAAGTCGAGATATTATTGGTGGTTAGTGTTGACAAAAAAGTAAGGCTGGTTAACTACCAACTAATTAACCAGCAGAGATACTGCAGATTGGGTGCCTAGCATGGCATTATCATATTGATGTAACACTCATTTCATTTTCTTTGTAGCCGTAATAGTACAGGTACCCTGGTTCTACTCTAGTCGCACTACCAACCCAAAGCAAACGTATTGCAATCGAGCACATTATACTTGTGTCCGACAACCAGAAAAAGACATGTTTAAGATATGTTGGTTAATGCTATCGAACACCTTTCGGGGATCGGATCTTCATGTGGAATAGCTCGCGATACTAATTTCCCACCCTAGCGGCTATGTGAAATCAAGCGCGCATGAATAATTGACGATTAACCAGCCAAGCTGAAACTAAAGTCTCGCTATTGAGTTACCAGTTTAACTGCAGATCTGGTTTGGTTGAATTTTTGTGTGCCATACCGACATTGTCTAGAGCCGATGGAAGCAATCAGTCCATTTTACCAAAGTTTCTTCTGTTGCCACTCCCTGTATACCGCAGTTGTATTTCGGGTGCGCTTGGGATACAGCATCAACCCTGATGACCTACCTGTGTGGATATGTTTACCGAAATTATGTACCCACAGCCACGTGGTCTGCGCGTCTGTAAAATAAGAAATCCGGAAATAGGCCGAAGAAACGTTCAGAGGAGAAATTGACTGGTAGTGTATCGACTGTTGTAGGCCTATACAACTGCGAATTTTTACTGGCGGACTGTATGATCATTAATAAGGGTGGCGACTATGAAAATGGACAGCTCCCACAGCGTAATTTGTATCAAATCAACCACCCATTTCTTGGCCACCTCCTTACGCGAACCATGATCAGACCCCATCTATCGAAGGTGGTTAGGACTTGGGCCTCCTGGTCGAGGTGAGGGGTAGTATCGTACTCCATACCAAACCATGCACATATTTCCAACCCACATTGTGTACCTACCTGATCATTTCCCATTTCCAGGAACAGATCTCCTGATCTCGCTGCCTGCATGTGCAGTGCACCCAATGCTGCGACGATCAACCTATGTCGCATTCTCGTCCCACACATTCAAAATTCAAGTATGTATGGACACGAGCAATAATTCCAAAAAAAAAAAAAAAAAAAAACCTTCTGTTGTGTCCAGTCGTAGTCGCCCATTTATATTTGAGTACAACTACTACCTTAGGCCAGTAACGCTACGCCCAGAGTGACGGAGCTGAAACAATAGGAGTTAGATGACCATACTTTTACCACGTCTTTATCTTATAAATACAACATCAATATTGAATTAAAATGCTTGACCAAGATATTTGAATTTTGATCCTTCACATGACTCGCTAGCTGTGGAGACAATCTTAGGAGTGTCTCCGCAGGTGAAGATGGGCAATAAGCCAGAGCCCAAAAAATGCCTGCGAATTGACCTCAGCGAACCTAATGAGACTATCTGAACCCTAAACTCAAAATCAAATTGAGAATAGAAAAAGACAAGGAGGAAATCAATTTGGAATGGAGTTCTCGGAAAATTCCCACGGCTACACCATGCTGTATGACCGTCTTCTCTCCATTGTTTGTTGAGGGATGAGATGTGTAACTTCGGCACCGCCACGACTACACTTTATATTTCTTCCATTATAAACGAAGGTTGGCTCTACGACTTTAATTTGTATATACCAATCATTAATTCTCTGCACACCCTTTGTTTGTGAAAAATCGCCACTGGTACAACAGCAATACTGTACTCCGTAGTACGAAGCAGGGTCTGTGTGTTATTCAACCGCCCTAAATCAGTTGATGCTTAAATTGCTCCTTGATATCTAACGCGCCCCTAACAAACTATGTTGACCCATGGACCTGGTTAATGGGCTCGGGAGGCTTTTGAGACGCTTGAGGGTCGGGAATATGACAGCTCCCGGTGGTGGCCACCGTACGACCAAAACTAACCCTTTGCGCCCAACTTATTGACCCGTTTTACTGGCGGGCACTGGGGCTTATGGATTCTATAGCCTTTAATTACTCCGTATATGGATGACGGAATATATCGCTCCATGTATTCCGCACCATATCGTTGCGATTCCACCAATGTGAGAACCGACTCAAGGCGCGCGTTCTCCATGACGGCCGTGGACCTATCACATTCCCATTGGTCTGGAACCTCAATAGCCTTTCATCGAATTTTGTTGTGGTTCTGGCTCCGAACAAAACCGGAACGGCACGAAGAAACTAACAGGGGACTTTGGTGGGGAAAGCCATGTCAGTACCTACATGATGTAGACAGATGTCCACAATTGCATATATATCTAAGTATCGTTGTTGAGCAATCGATTGATACTTGTTAGGCGGTTTATATCACATGCATTGCTATTGCTGTTACCGCCCACTTCTGTAGCCATATAGTTTGACATATACACTTATGTATGTATTTTGATCGTTTATGCATAGGATACTCCGCATTTGATGAAGGTGTAGGTATGTCAAGCTAAAATGCATGGGAAGCTTGATGGTTAACGCGATTAGAGCGGACTGTACAGAGTAGCAGTGATCAATCAGGCTTTATTTTAGCAGCCATGCAAATCGCTCAATCAGGAAATCGCGTGGGAGATTATAATGGATGAAGCACCCCAGCAATGGAAATGGCCCAAGCAGATACCTAGACAAATCGGTGCACTTTCATTCTAGTTTAGTTTGTAGTTCCATACCCTTACCGAGGAGGCGCCCAATGGTAAGAGACAATCATACGCGGAGAGATCACCACATGGACAAAGCTTCCCGTGTTGAGCGTCCACTGGCTGTCGTGTCGCAATTTGCGAGCAGGGACTAAATTCCTGAGTTTCCCTGATTGGAAGTCACATTGGTCTTGTTGTGACATAATATCGTGATGTTCATACCTTCATACTGTTTTAGGGCTTCTTCGAGAAACTCCCGACCCAATGGACTGGTCTGGAATACCGTCGACTTCAACGAAGCTATGCTCAGGGGGTCATGCATCGTATCTTCACTTATTAATAGCAACTCTCGTTGCGAATTACAAAAATGACGATACACTGCACATGGTTATATTTATCTCTTTGTTCCCTTTCGGCTTCATCATCCCAAGAGGAAGAGAAGAGTTCCTATCCTACTGCTATGCGCCACGACAGTGACTAAATTATGTCCACAATCAACATGGCTCGGCATAACATCTTCTCTAGCTATAGCCCTACGTGTAGCTGCGCCACAATGATAATCCTACAATAGCTCCTTTGCCGAACGTATGATATCACTGACACCGCCTGTACACGGGGTAAATTTTCATTGATTTATCGAGAACGGAGTTCTTATCCGAACTCCACCGACCCCATGGGCACCAATTGCATGGCTCGCACAGACATTAAAAATCCGGTGTTAGACGATCAGAGCATCACTCTATAGAGATACGAGATTGGCTGACGCCTGTCTCGGTTAGTTACTGGCGATGCTGAATTTCAGATACACAATCAGTAATTTCAAGTCTCGCTGAGAGAGGCAAGGATATTCCGCCGATGATATACCATTTCAACGCTGGGAATTAGTGCCTTTGCCGCCTGACACGATGAACAAATACTAGTAGTATTGTCACGTCTTTTCACATCAGATTTCATGACCCGTAGTGGAGGGATTGGTGGGGTAGCTCTGACGTAGCTTAGTTCTCTCCATCTCTTTCTGAACTTAACCAATGTGTTCTCCGACTCGGCCGATGCACTCGAGTGGGGTTTCTTGGTTTGACTTAGGAGAAACCAGTCAATTGTCTCTTCATAGATATCTCTGGTTAGCTCTTATCTCTTTCGAGTGGAGGAAACCCCCGCTGTTAGTGGGATAAGCACTCTAAGATCATTGTGCTTCCAGTCCAGCGGCGTTCACTCGCCTACGACTCTTACTCAGGTATTAGCAGTTCTTCCGCTGCTTAAATGGATATAGTTACTATGCAAAAAGGAGTACCCACCAGGCAGCAGATGTCTCATCAATAGGAGTCTCCTCTATCGCACGTCAACTCTGTCTGAATCAGCAAATGAGACCCCGCTTGACAAATAAGTCTTTTACTCAAGCTTCACACCTCCTAGGTGACTATGTGGGGCTAGCGAGGTAATTAGATATCTGATGGTCTGTTTCTCCAAATGGCTCAAGAAGTCAAGGTCAAGCAAAATTGACTTAACCCTCTGGTTCTGACTATGCCAAAGAAGGCCACTGGGGTTAGAAAGCCAATGAACGGCAGCATATCTCCTCTTGTTATCAAGGCGAACTGACGACAGGTTCGAACAAATACATAAAAGGGTAGATGACATAGCCAAGTATGACATGAGCCTTTGCTTCCTTGGACGCTTCCAGAATCCACATGCCGCGCCGATAGCCATAGAAAACAGAGCGTATAACTTACCAAAGCACTTGAGGCCTTGAAAATGCATACAATATGAATGTCTAGTATAGTGGGCGCTGGTGCAGTCTCTCTGAGCCTGCCAGATTGTCAACATAGGAACCATGGAGGATACTAGCATGGGATATAATAGCCTTCGGAGGTTGGACCTTGATACAAGTGTTACTATCATTCGACCTATGCTCATTGTTATGTCAATCGTAGAGCAAAGAACCATCGTAGAATAGATATCTGACCACACCGCGATAATATCTTCATTGCATGACTTTGGCAAAGAATACAGCCCGGAAACCGCTCGGCGATCCTGTCTCCATTTGAATGCGAATCCTTCACTGAGCTTTGCCTCCAACAACCCCAGCAACGGATGAGACATTAGGGAGGGCGATTCCCTTTTGTACCAGTGGTTAGGATGGAATCTAGTCAAGGTGCCAATGAGCACGAGCAAGAGAACCCTTCGAATCTAGTGGGTGATCAAGTGACAAATTTTAGAGACCCAAGGCAAGTATAGAGTGGTGTATAGTTGAAGTGGAGAGATAAGGCAACGAGAATATGTGATGTCCTAAAATGGATCACATTACCACTAGTAGCCTGGAAATCAAATATTATTGCTTGACATAATATCTCTCCTATGCATAAATAGTCTAAGTTGTCCACTTTCAGTAGTTGAGACTACCAAATCTCGCGAGAAAACGGGTGGATAGAAGCAGTTTGCCTTTCTCCGGCAGGCAGACACGAACAAACCCTATTGAACCTTTAACTTAAAAGAGAATATTAGCTCAAAGAATTACATTGAATAGCTCTATGTCTCAGCAAAACCACTATACCCCTGGCATCACGTCTCCTGTACGATGAGTTGACTCGTCCATTCGAAGAGAAGTACACGTCAAATCCGAGCGTCGAAAGCTAAACAAGATCAAAACAAATCGATCCGAGATAGATGCACCAATGACTGAGCGCCGATTTCGTAATTTTTGGAATTGTAGAGCGCCTACAGATTACTTGTAGGGTCAATGTATGTGCGTTGCTCATGATTTACGGCTCATATTTATATTATGTACATGTGAGAAAGCATGTGTATCCCTAAGCCTACTTGGTTGGAATCTTGAAATCACTGTGCTCGGGGTGTTAGAAAAATTAGCAAATACGGCTTTACCATATCCTACAATAAGGATTTGAATCAGAATTAGGGAATGTGGGCCCTACGGTCCATATAGTATAGCTGAAGTAGACCTCGTTATGCTTGTATATTTTAAGTGCATCGAGGTATTCCCATTTCGCTCTACACACATGCGTTGAATAGCACCAACGAAAAAGACAGCGCCTCAGTAGCCAGGAAGTAGGAATAGTGACTTTCTCTAGATGCACACATAACGAAAATATATAAACGATCATCAAAGCACCTATACAGCTGATCTAACGTGCCACAGAGCGTAGGATTCTAACGAATGTCGCTTAGAATGATATGTATCCAGTCTAGGGTAGCTTACTTAGTCAAAGACGACCAGAACTCGAACTATTGCATTAGGTGCCCCGCAAAAGGTGATGGAATATAGTCCATACCCCCTTGAACACTTCAAGCCGCTCCTCAGCATCGAACAAATCGTACCATTTCGTTCGCCGCAGCTGTAGCACATGCCACGGTTGTCCTGTAGCATCGATGTCGGAAGGAAAACAACTCACCCCTGAAGTTATGATGTCGATATATCGGCGGTGGACGCGCAAGTGAAGGATAGAGATATGATGGTTGATAGAGGAGAGCATATATATCTGCAACGGCTGGTCAGCATGATATTATAACTGCTGTTATGTGATTACTGACATCATCAAATGGGCTGTCTGGGTCCTTCCCAATCTGTATATATCTCATTCGCTTGTCCCAAAGACCAGGGCCTGGCTGAACAATCTTCCACTTTTCGCTGTTGCTCAGCTTCCGCGAGGATCCAGGTCGACGGGATGCTAAGAAGGGATGCTCGTACTTGGAGCGCTTGCGAGAGCTCCCATTGTCCAACACTGATTTCTCCTCACCATTGGTGAAGTTACCACTATCACCCACTGCATCATTGGGTGCACCACCCCATCGCGGCGTCGTTGTCCACCATTTTCCCTCGCCAGGTCTTACTTCTGTCATTCCTTGTCGTGCGCGCTCCTGGGCAGCTAGAAGCATGCCGCCAACCTCACGTAACAAATCACATACCTCACCAAATCCAGTACCAGGGACATCCCCCGGCGCTCGGAAACACGTTTCAGGCCGGCACTGGGCGGAAAAGACAGGTCCTTCCATGACTCCGCTTCGTGCTAGCTGTCGATCTTTAGGTGATCGAGCAGCCGCAAACGTGTGGCGAACAGGGAATAACAATGTTTGGAGGGATAGTCTCGGAGGTAGCATGGGAAGGGCAACTTGGCACCCAAAGGGCCAGGCCGCCATCTCGGTAAATGCCCTAATCGTCTCTTCGCGGATATCTTCCGGCATTTCATGACCGGCACCAATACGGCGGCCCGTGTACATTGCCACTGATTCAGGCTCACCATCCTCTTGATTAGTAACATTGTTTACCGGAGCTGCTGGGTTTGGTGGATTGTCAATGTCCATTTGTGTCTCCGATTTGTGATGGGACTCGCATGATGACGCTTTATTGTCCGTCTGCATCCTGTCTCCGGACTCGCCTTCAGTCGCCTGTTTGGGAGTTGCAGGACGTTCAAAATAGTTATCCAAGCTCGTGTCCCAGTATTGGGCCATTCGTTCTAGCCCCGTCCAAAATTTTCGCGCATGGGTCACTCGGACCCTTTGGCGTCCTTCGCGTGGGGGTAACCGTGCCACTTCTCGAAACGCATCGTCGTTTTCCAGAAGTAGCTCATCCTTCAGCACATCAAATCGCTCTTTTGGTGGATAAGGATTCCCATTTTCCAACAAGATCGGGGAACCATCTTCGGTTAACGGGGACGAATTGGGTGAAGTGTCCTCCCAAGGCAAAGGAGGAAAGAAATTTGGCCCATCCTTATGCACAATACATGAAGCAGAGAGGCCTGCTTCCACCTTCAAATTCAGTGCCTTAAATTTGTCGAGTGTGATATCTTGTGGCCTTCTGATGGATGCTAGAATATCATGTACCTGCCGCAAAGAGCCCTCCGGATCATCATCTGTGGCATCAGGAAGCTTATACGCTGGGAAGTCCACAGGCGTTGGGCCGGATGGAGCTCGTCGCTCCCTGTCAGGCTCTGAGCTCACTGAAGGGAGGCCTACCACAACAGTTAGCCCAGCAATTTGACAAATGTCAAAAATTTTGTATATGTTTGGCTATTAAGGGGAGCGCTAGGCGGATAATTGGTCTCGATGGCAGGCCCGACTAATTAGTTGAATAAGATTTCCCCCATAGCTCAGAAAGGTCGTTGGCGAGGCAGACGGCTGATAATTGTCGTTCTGATATAGAGCGACCGGGGAACCGTGGAGCATGCCAAGTTTAGAACATTAGATGCGATGACCTTCGTATACCATATAGTCCACACAGCTGCTGCGTCCGCAATTGGAGTATGTAGAATATTTGCAGTGGGCAACACAATGCACGGGGTGCAGCAAGGTGACGGTGAAAGAGGGGGGAAACCTTACCCAGCGAACTACACCATCCGAACATGATACGAGGCTTCTAACTAGAAACAAAATACTACTTTAGTTGAGGGGGGAAAAAAGATCAGTCAAGCAACAGAAGCTTGATTTGATGTTGGTTTGAAGTGAACGAGGCCGAATAATCACATCACATGCACAAGCAAGATGAGGGCTTGAGGAGGTCAGGTGCGGCGGGGGTTTGGTTAAGGATAGGGGCCAAAGGGTGGTGGGTAGTGAAAGTGTGGGCCAGAGGCAAAGTGACATAGAAGAACCAACCGTGGAATATGAGTAAGATCCAACCAAACAATGAGAATCTCGTCGTGGTAGCTTTGTTTTTCTTTTTTTTGGTTTGAGAGATAATCTAACAGGAAAAGGGACCAGAAGACATGGAGGGGGGCCAAAGTAATGGGCCGTTAATGGTTATGGCCTACTTCGGTTTGGGCGTTTTGCTAGTATGCGGGAGTGCGGATTAGTTCGTCCCTAGTGCTGGCGGGCTTCTTCGTGGGATAAGACAAGATTGGAGGTTAGACAATACTCCGTGGTTTACTACTGGTGATTTATTAATAACGTGGCCCCTGGCATTGCTGATTTTATCGCAATCCGTTGGCCACGCCAGATACGTACATACAATGTTAGGACTTGGAGAACAACCCCTGGGACAGTGATCATATATTAGAAAAAGACCAAAAAAGGGCGACCACGACGTGTTATGTTACTTGGACTATATGGTGCCAAGTACGTAAGTGATATGCAGCCCTCCATCCAAGGTAACCTTTGGGGACAACTTCTCCACCACGATTGTTATATGGCTTCCAATGGTGGCTGATAACCGGACAAATCAGGTGGAGTTTTTAAGAGATATTAAGTTGATCCCTGCCCTAAAATTTCGACAGGCCGATGGAAGAATGTGTCAAGACTGTTACTGACAGAGAAGCTGATTCTGTGCTCTGTTTGTCTCCGATCAATGGGAAATCTTAATGGTAGGGACTTGAAACCCACCGTTCTTGAGGTGGAGGGCAAAATAATCAGTTTTTCCTTTTTTTTTTTTTTTTTTTTTTATGCGATGGAAGGTCAAGCGATCGGCAAGTTTCGGACCGAGAGAAAGAGATACTTAGTTAGTTAACTACTAAGTTAGTAGAATGAAATCTGAGTCAGCAGAATCGCAAAGTACACAGTATGCAGTGTGCAGTGTGCAGTGTGCAGGGTTTCACATGACATCACCTGAAAAGTCGTGATGAGTCTAGTCTACAAAGGGCCTAGTTAATCCATGGACCCCACTCTTTTCCCAACTTCGCAGCCTGCGAGGTCTGCGACTGCAAATGCAAATGCAAATGCAATTCAATTCATTCAAATGAACTTCTCGTCTCCCTTCACTTCTTTTCTACTGGTTCGATTGCCGGTCGTAATCTCGGGTCACACATTAATTAACCTTCCGCCGGGGATGGTTTTGACGCTGACACTGACCATCCACCTTTCTTACCTCAGAAAGATCCCCCATGTTTCTTCACTAATCCATCCTTCAATGTTTTGTTTTGCGAAATCGGGGGCTGGGGGCTTAAAATTCCCCTCCCATGCAAATGAGACTAACGGCGCCCAGGTCCAATGTCACAGACCCCCTCTGTGAAAGGGATTGGATGTTCTGGATGGAAAGTGTTTCATCCTTTCCTCCGATGCGAGTCAACAGCCATTCATCCCCTGCGTAAGCTTCACAGAATAATGTTTTCCAGGTCTCTCTTTTATTGAATGTTATGTTATGGTCGGTCCGTGTTTGGCTACAAACGCCCTGTTAACCTCGAGTTTCATTTGAAAATTGTTCTCTCTTCTTTTCTTTTTCCTGTCTTTTTTTTTTGTTTCTCTCTCCTCGCTCGGGCTTGATTGTATTTTGTTCTCTCTTTTTTTTTCCCGTACTTCTCGAATCTATATTGGTGTGTGGTTGACATCCCACCTTAGCACCCCCTCTCTAGATCACTAGAGACTGCTTCACCATCCTATCCTGAAACGGGAGAATTCCGCACGAGTGAACGCCTCTGACACCTATTGTCATGGCTTGTTTTCTGCATTTTGTAGAGAGAGAAACATACTGAGAAGAATCTAACATGCTTGCATCTGTCTTTCCCTATTCATAGTCCTGGGTCTTCATGTTACACGTTCCTTTCGGTCAATCTTCTCACCATCATACGCGCTTTCCTGACAGAACTCATTCCTTACCTGTTCTCCTGTATTATTCGACGCACTACACCGAGCCTTTCCTGCTCTAGCAGAACGGTTGTCACGTCCATCTAGCCTGCGGGCTTGAAGACATGTCAATGTCCAGTCCTTCCATTATCTTCCACCAGGGCTTACGATGTACTAAAGTCCCGCGAAGATCCGCGGCGGCTGTGTCGCCTTCCATCGATCTCTCAATCTCGACTTCTTTCCTAATAACAACAACTTCGACCGACAGACCAATCTTAACTACAGATCCATCACCAGCCGTTGAGACATCCCAATTGAATGACCCTACTACGTTAAGCACAACACAAGTAACGGCATCGGAATCGAGTATAGAAACGCCTAGCACGATACCAACGCATCTACCACCTGTCAGCTCTTTCATCATCACCACTACAGTTAGTGGTCCATCCCCTTCAATTACCGAGGGTATTACAAAGACATATAGTCTACTGTCACCCTATGGCTCTGGTTATTCAACGCTAGAGCCAGTCGCGTCAAGCCTATCTAGCAATTTCTCAGGTTCAAGCTCCACAGAGGCTGTCCTAACGCGTACCTCCCGTACAAGAGGGCCTTCAACGGCGGCTACCTCAACGGTAACGGGAGATATCCTTCCTAAAAGTAACTCGGATCATGGAAATTCACATTCATCTCCAGACGATGGCTCACGTGCCTCGCTCCGAACTCTACTTGGCAGCGTACTCGGTGCGGTGGGCTTCATTGCAGCTGTATTCCTGATCTGCTTACTCTTATTCAGACACAGGCGGAGGAGATCGGGCGGAGGCCGGTACTTTGGAGGAAACGAAAAGCTTCTAAGGGCCGACCGGCAATCGGCAGATTCGTCGACTGGCTTACAGCACGGTTACGTTTCTGGAGGGTCTATGCGCTCGCAATACAAATATGCACCAGAAGCTCAGATGAGCGCATATTACCAGGATGATAGTGATCGAGCATCAGCGTGCTATTCGGATCCTTTTTCAGATACCGCAGAGTTACACGGAGGATTGCGAAACGGCATGCCTGGAATAGAGGATACTACTCAGACCCTATTCATGGACCAAAATTATGATCAACCGCCGGTTATTCCACGGGCAAATCGACCACTTCGAACAGTTTCCGATAGCCTTTTACCAACTGTCCATGCGAGGCAAAGACGGTCCGAATTACCCTTGAGCTCAGAGCACGGATCTATTTATAGCAGTGATCGTAGCTTGGGCAGCACCCTCATTCTTCCTGGGCGAAGTAGTCTAGGCAGCAGCTTGCAGAGATTCAGCTACCAGGTCTCGGTGGGAGAGCTTGAACCATGCGGTGCAAACGAGCTGGTGACTAAAATCAGCCCCCGCAGTACACGGAGTGACCCATTTGATTTGGAAGTTCCAGCGAAGGCGGTACATCCACTTGGTTCAGCGACGCAGTTAAGGCCCCAGCTGTAGCCTTTGATGTCATAGCCCAGGTGGTCATCGCTAAGGTCTTCCTAAAGAAGCATCAGCAGTGAAGCAGTGGGGTGTCTCTGCGGTAATATACGATATATGTGACACGAGCCATGAACTTCTCTTAGGTAGGCATTGAGAGATACATGGGATGGCTGCATTTGTATTTTTCTTTGATATGATTCGCAGTATATTGTACTTTTAACTTTTCTTCCACCTCAGCCCTAAACTGGGCAAGCGATAACCATGTACGATACTCCATGATGTAACATTAAAATTGTTGAATGTTGCCAGTTTCTGATATATATTTATTGACTATGACTTCATCGGTGTGCTGGTTGGTTAAACATAGGTCCACGCTAGTTTACCAAAAAAAAAAAAAAAAAAAGCCTTTCAGGTTTTACAAAGAGACAACCTCCAATAAGGTTTAAGAGGGTACTGCGTTAAGCATATTATTTCCTTTGAATGTGGGTTTATGTGAACTAATATTGCTCCCTCCTTTCTTTCGTACGTAGGGGCCGCAGCGACGAGTTCCAAAAATATATCTTTGTTAAAACTCAAATGATCACTACTTCCATAAATAACAGAACGAACAAAGGGGCTTCTTGGAAAGGGAGAATCACCTAAATTTCAGAGTACAGTTAATAGTTTGCTATTGATGCCGGGCAGACGACTATAGACAGAACGGGATGAAAAGAGGGGCAAGAATATTTGCAGTGATATACCCACCGTTATGTCTATATTCGTATTTCCCACCCGACTCCGAGGGTCTAGACCTACAGCCGCATGGTAGTTAATGTGCTTTGTGGAGATTCCATGGTTGAGTGTAGACGTGCGCCCACGCGGACGGTGTATCTACATGTACATCCAATAGCCTCATGCTGAACACAATTCAAATTTACATGACCTAACCCTCGAGTGAGATTCAGTAAAACGTTACGACATTAGGAGATAATATAGATGCGGTAGAGAACAGCCTGGTTTGGGGAGGTCAAGAGAGAGGGTGGTTGAAGGAGTTTGAGCATCCGGGCGTTTTGGGAGGATTGAAGAGCAGTTGAAGTAGAATGCAGATGAAAAATCGGAGTATTCGTATCACACAAAGCGCCATGCCATTGTTTTTGCTTTAATCAAATGGTATTTTTCATTCTTTTCCCTGGTTCTCTTTTCAGACGGCCCATGGAAGAAAAGAGATGCATTCATTTCCTTCTGTTTCCCCAAGCCCCCATTCCAGGTTCACCCTTGTACCAAAAACCGTCCCGGATGAATCAAAGCCATTGAGAGAAAACAGATATGGTCGACCTAGACTTTTCCTGTAGGCTGACCGAGACTCTTGATTTCTCCTCCCAGTTCAACCTCCGCACCGCCAAAACACGTTGTCAACGGAAGAGAATTTACTCCTGGGCCTCGCCGACCAGAGCATTGCGCTTGGCCTCGAGACGCTCTTGACGCCTCTCACGGAGAGCCTTGTTCTTGGCACGCTTGGCATCCATCTCCTCCTTGAGGACACGCTCACGGTGACGCTCAGCCTTGGCCTTTTGGATCTATTGGAAAATATGTCAGTATTCCGGTCGCCGCATCAAGTGTGTGGGAGTCCTGATGATATCGAGGGCTCGCGCATGAGCCCACCGAGAAACGGTGATTGACAAGGGCGGATTGGGCGGAAACTTACGTGCTCAACGAGAGCGCGCTTGTGCTTGAAGGTGTTACCCTTGCTCAGGTGGTAGAGCTCGTGGTAAAGGTGCTTGTCGATCTTGCCAGCAGCACGGTAGCGGACGAGGAGGCGACGGAGAACACGCATGCGGCGCATCCAGAGAATCTGGCTATATTACACGATAACCCATCAGTCAAACAAATTCCACCGCGGTATGACCCATCACGATATTGATCCATTGGTCGAAGACCAGCCAACAGTCATTCCTCGTGTCCAAGGGAAAATAAGATAACTGCATACCTGGGCATACGGGCCTCCTTGGTACCCTTACGCTTACCCAGACCGCGGTTTCTGCCGATTCTGCGGGCGGCGTTGAGCTCACGGGCACGGACGCGGGAGTGCATGGTAACGGGCTTGCGGATGATGAGGCCATCGCTGACGAGCTTACGGATGGTCTGGCGGGAGTTGGCGTTGGAGATCTCATTCATCTCATTGGGGTCGAGCCAAATCTTGCGCTTGCCGCAGCCCACCACGGAGGCGGCGAGGCGCTTCTGGGTGCGAAGGTTGACCCTGTGGATGAAAAACCGTCGGTCAGCATGAAGCCAAAATCCATCGAACAAATTTGTTTCCAAAGGAGTAGTCCCAGAGGGGCCGTATCGGGGTCGTAGTCAGGGCATAAAGACCACCGAAGAACAGTAATTCCCCAGCAAAGTCACGATATCACGATTTGGAGATGGACTCACATCTTGATGTCGGCGTATCGACGGTCGTTGGCGGATGATGTTCGTTGCACTCGTCGACGGGTGAGAATCCAGAAGTGAGGAGTTTGAAGATACGCCGGCTGATTAGCTCAGCAACTGTGCTCCTAAGCGAGAGTGATCCACCTTAGGGCTTGTGCCCCAGATCTTTTAAGCAGCCCCCCTCTTCCGTCATTGCAATGAACGTAGGTTGGATGGACGTGCCTCCAGATGTCCTTTCTGAGATATTAACCTATCGTAGTATTGTTCTCCCCAACTCCTCGACAGCACGCCCTTATCGTAATTTACTGGAAGGCAACTGACTGACTTTGGGATGTTCGTGGGGATTTCACCAATGGCGACCACGTGACCATACGCAGGGTGGAGGTTGACCGCCCGATAAGGACCGTCCGTCTATCAGTCTCTATCTACACTACTCTATCTACTACTATATCTACGTACTGTATGTACCTAGCTACTGTACATCCACACCATAGGAGGAGAAAGAAGAAAATCATGCATTGGTCACATCGTCATCGTCGTCATATCTACTCACCTATCTTCACTTCTTTTTGGTTTTTGTTTCCCTTTCTCATATAGACAACTATAGCCAAACCAGTCATCCTCCCGACAGACGACAACAGCAACTACATACAAATCGGGGTATAGATCTAGTTCATACAGCGTTGCAGAATAGAACTACCATAACAATCAATCATCCACGGGACCTCCCTCCAAATCCACCTTTCCGATACTCCACAACTCTTTCTCATCCTCCACTTCGTCGTTGGAGAGACCCAGGCCTCCTTGGCCACCCTCAGCTTCCTTGCGTTCCCGAGATTGGCTAGCCAGACGTAGCGCAATTCGTTTGAAGTAGTCCGACATACTTCGTTTAGGTCCTGGGGCAAGCTCGGCCCCGGGCCCAGTCATATACTTATCAAATACGGCACTCTCTGACTCCACGACTGAGAAGATGGCCAAGAAGGCAGCCTCGGCCGCCAATTTCACGGGGATAACCATGTCGCGAACGCTGGCGAAGATTGGTGGCGCAAGCAGAGCCAGATGGGGCCGAGTCAACTCTGGATGAAGACGGCTGACCGTCCGCATAACAACCAGCGCCAAACGACGCGTGTCGGAGGGTGCTCCTGGCTGAATGCACGGTGCCAAAGCTTCGAAAATAGCCTTGTTATTCTCAAAATTGCGATGCTCATCTTCGATCAACAGGTATTTTCCAGCGGCCAGAACACTGTTGTCGGCAATGAAGTTCTTTCGAGTGTTAGCGTCTTTTTTGGTGTGCTGGAATCGCATATTAACTCACATCTTTATTTGTCACGCCCTGACAAATAACCGAGATTGTTTCGACAGCGAAATTCTCCATCAAGGATGATGGAGAGTCAACAAGCAAGGCGTTGAGCCCCAAAATTGATGCATGCGTAGGGTGTGTCGTAAGCACACGGTTCCTTGCAATTCCGTTAGCTCCAGTGCCTTACAAGATCATCCAAAAAAAAAGGTTATCTATCGTGGGTCAAAAACA